>NW_013669505.1:18176-47709 GCF_000517525.1 Limulus polyphemus | reverse complement strand
TTAAATTTTAATTTATTTAGTTTCTTATTTTAATTTAATTATACTTACCGGTACGGTACGAAATAAATTAATTAGTTATTCTTGTATGTATGTATGTGTGTGTGTGTGTGTGTGTATATATATATATATATATATATATATATATATACTAGCTGGAGTACCCCTTCCCCTGGACAGAAGTTATGTAAGTTCATGATTAATGAAAGGTTATCTTAGGACATGAAAAGTTGCTTTCCTTGTATGTAATTGTAAAAAAAATACAGAAATGCCCATAAAAACTGCAAAACACAAAACTTAAAATGTGTATGTACCCCCGCATGGACCTAATGAACCTCCGTACGAATTTTGGTGAAGATCCATTCACACCCTGCGAAGTAGTTACATGAACATACAACAGCCAGTACTATTATATTTATATGGATACATATATATATGCACACAAACACACACACATATATATATGTATTCAGAGTAAGAATCAAATATTTTGAAAAAGAAGTACAGTCTAATCTTTTAAACATTCATAACATTTGAATCATCTCTAAAAAAATTCTTTCAAAGTCAGTATTCCTCATTAAAAATTATCTCTCTCTCTATTGGTTGTAAAAAATGCAATATAAATATCACAAAGAATTATTGACATTTTTGGAAAGACAGTATTTGACAAAGGTGTGGAATGTGTGTTTGACTTTCTGATTTATATTTCTATAAATTGATATTATTGGAAGCTATAAGTTTAAATTATGTCTCAACAACATCTATACTATAATTTGTACTAAAACTCAGAAGATGAAATAGGGTGGAAAGTATATTTAAGTGGGCAATTCAGACTGACCAAGCATCACATGATACACAAAAGTGAAGACTGAGAATTTATTTAAATATTTCCTTTTAAAATGAAGAAATTAAAACTTATGTAATATTAAAATTTGACTTATTAACTACGTTTTGATGTCAAATTTATTGCCATACATTGATAATAAAAAAGTTTAATTAAATTTTGAATGTAACTTTACTTATTTGTATCCAGAGGATTAACTACCTGTATACAAGTTTGGTCATTTTGACAACCATGGAACTATATATGTTATAACTCTGAACTTATTGTTATCTTCATGAAATTTGGCAAGCTTTCAGGAAACATTAGTAATTTGTTGCACACAAATAAATATGATTTTTTGATTAAGTATCTTTATTAAAGATTTGTATGTGAATTTATGAAGCCTTTACTGAGTCAGTTAAAGTAAAAGCTGATTTTCATTTTAAGTTTGTTTATTATTGTTAAGCACAAAATTACAGAATGGGCTATCTCTGTGTGCCCACATCAGGTACTGAAACCCAGTTTTTAGTATTATCAACCATCAGACTTACTGTTGAACCAGTGTAGGGCTGGCTTCATTTTAAGAATTAGAAATAATTTTTTCCCTCATACAGTTTTCATATTTCATTTGCATAACCTCTAGAACTGCCTACATATTGAATACTGAAAGTTTCTTTTGAGTTTAACTTTTTATTTTAGCTGTTAATTTCACTGTATATGGGCTCAGTACATTTGATCAACCACCAGGTAAAAATACAAAATAAATCTAAATTATCATCTTTTTTTTTTCTTTCTATAACAACTGCATACTGTAACAGATAATTAGTTCATTGTCCTACAATCTTCAGTCCTCCTAGACTTTTGACAATAGCTTACATTTATTAATTCTACTGCTCTTTAAACTGTGTCTAACTACTAAACTAGTACAACAGACTAATAAATCACCTAGTGAGAGCAAAGTACATGTTATGATATACAAAGCATTGAACTACATCACACACACAAGAAACATTTTTTCATTTAAGTTTTCTTATGTAACTAATTTCTAATTTTAGTTTCTAATTTTAATATTTGAGTTACTTATGTAATAATAAATAAAAAATATACATAAAAACAAATAATTTAGTACTTACATGTGGGTCTTTTACTTTTTGGTGCATTCATAGTCTCAATGAAAGTTAACTATTGTTGTTGGTACTTTACTGGATTTTCATTTATTTCAAATATTAAATTTAGAACAAAAAATAATAACATGCACAAAGAATACAACGTCCTATAACTAGTTTAATTTAACTGGCTTTTTAATTAAGTTACAAGCATTTTAAAATAATTCCATTGACTAGTTGAGGCGACTCGGCAATAACGAAGAATGAAATTGTAGGCCAAATAATTTAAAACCTATCACCAGAATGAACTAGCCTTATTAAAATTTAATGTTAAACTGAACTGTAGGCCAAATAATTTAAAACCTATCACCAGAATGAACTAGCCTTATTAAAATTTAATGTTTAAACTGAACTGTAGGCCAAATAATTTAAAACCTATCACCAGAATGAACTAGCCTTATTAAAATTTAATGTTTAAACTGAACTGTCGTCATTTTTACTACTCATCAAATCCTGAAGTATTTTCTTAGATAGACACACATACACCTTTACACTCTTTCATTCCAGAACAGAGTTTGAGACTTTAGTTTTACAGTTAAATTTAGCACTGAGGTTTTCCTCACATCTCATTGGGTTTAATTTTGAATGTAACTTTAAAAAGGTTGTGACATGTACTTTGACCTGCCTATATCTAAAGAGTTCATGTGAATGCTAAAAATATTTAAATATCAAAGACTTTTTATTAGTAAAAAGATGCTTTAATATTCTTCACAAGTTCTAATTTATTCCCCATAAGCTAAAAACTGTGGACTAAAATGAATATTTACAAAATAAAGTTCCACGTGTACACCGGCTTAAGGTATTTAATAATCTACACGACTCATTACACATATAATGTACACAACTATTCTAACAAATTAAAGTTCCACGTGTACTCCGGCTTAAGGTATTTAATAATCTACACGAGTCATTATACATATAATGTGCATAACTATTCTAACAAATTAAAGTTCCACGTGTACTCCGGCTTAAGGTATTTAATAATCTACACGACTCATTATACATATAATGTACACAACTATTCTAACAAAATGAAGTTCCATGTGTACACCGGCTTAAGGTATTTAATAATCTACACGAGTCATTATACATATAATGTACATAACTATCCTAACAAAATAAAGTTCCATGTGTACACTGGCTTAAGGTATTTAATAATCTACACGACTCATTATATATATAATGTACACAACTATTCTAACAAAATGAAGTTCCATGTGTACACCGGCTTAAGGTATTTAATAAGCTGCACGACTCATTATACATATAATGTACATATCTATTCTAACAAAATAAATTCCCACGTGTACCCCCGGCTTAAGGTATTTAATAATCTACACGACTCATACATATAATATACATAACTATTCTAAGAGTAAGGCATACTAACCACTCGAACAGACTCCACATGATGCTCTGTAATAAAACTCTTATTGAAGGACACCATGTAATCTTCTTTAAACAACTGCTGAGGCTGCAGATGAAACAAATGTTTAGTCAGACTGGTACTGAGCAACGTATATAATGATATATTTAATAAAGGAAAATACTAAAGTTCAAACTTTTATTGTAATTTTGAAAATAAAAGGAAAAAGGCTTCTGGTACATACAAACATATGGTATATCTGAGAGATATTCAGAAAACAACAGGGTTTTATTAACTCTAGGATAATCACATCACATTACTGCCAACAAATGTGCACCAATGATGGTAATAATGTGGGGAGTTTTTGAACAGTTTCCATTAAAAAATAATGTATTTCCTGTATTGATACAATGCCTTTATCATTCCTGTTCCATACAATACATATATGGTGTAATGGATCTAACTGCCTATTGCCTGGAACTGTTGTCTACAAATACACCTCTTGAGATGACAAAAAAAAAAAACAGATTATCCTTATACAGCTTTTCACCATTGTTCATTAAGAAATTGATTACAACAACAAAACCAATATCAGATGCAGTTTCTATTCTGTAATTGTGATGTATGTCACCTAATGTGGAAACACATTACATATGATGCTGCTAGTAGGGGAAGAACATTGATATATTAACTTAATTGTTAGCCATGTTTTACTTAGATTTCGTATATCATGTTTCTTCTGTAGCAATTATTGTGTGTGAACAGGAACAAATACGTCACAACCCACTCTTTAGCACTGCTATAGTACGGTAAGACTTCATACCCATCTGTTGATTTTCCTATTTCTTACAGCTATCTTTGTTTTAGACAATTCTTTCTAATCCCTTCACAGTATTGCTACCTAATAAGATTATAAAAATACTAAAATACACACACAGGGAAATACAAAGTATCTAGTAAATTTTATTTGCTTGTAACTTAAAAATTTCATCTTGTTAAAAATTTTTTTCAGTAAGACAACTTTATAAGATACACTACTTGAAATATTAGTAAATTTTGTACTAGTTCTAGTTCTCCAGACTAAAATTGTCCTACATAAAGCATCTGAGAAGGAAAAAACATACCCATTGCTTAATAAACAACACCCCAAAGAAAAATAATACAGAAAATACTTACAGACTTACAACTCACACGGTTACCTAGGCTCTGTATTGTTTTTGAAACAAGGGTTAGAGTTCTGTGTGTTTGAGGATCCTAATGCAGGAAACAAAGCACATTATAAAAATGAAAAAAATATCAAAATAAGTTGAACCCTTAAAGAGCAAATATTTTTTATGTTTGGAATATTTTTATCTAAAAAACAATCACTGTTATGATGTATAAAGGTTTTGTGCTCTCTTATCTTTTTTTCCAAAAGAAATTACTGTATAAAATGTATGCTGTATTTTTGATAAGTTCTATTAAAAAAGTTATTTTAAGCTTTCAATGAAAAACTAAATTATGTATGTAACATTATATAGTGTAATGGAAAAATCTGCTTAATTACACTTTTTTTAAAATAATTCTTAATTTGGTTTTTGGTTTGAAATTTGTGCAATGCTACACAAGGGCTATCTGTGCTAGCCATCCATAATTTAGCAGTGAAAGACTAGAGAGAAGGCAGCTAGTCATCACCAACCACTGCCAACTGTTGGGCTATTCTTTTAGCAACAAATAGTTGGATTGACCGTTACATTATAATTCTCCCACGGCTGAAAGGGCAAGCATGTTTGGTAGAATGGAGATTCGAACCCGCAACCCTCAGATTGCGAGTCGAGTGCCCTGACCATCTGGCCATGCTGATGCCTCTAAATTTGACCAAGACAAAACTCTGATATCAAATCTAGCTTCATTTAATACTCCCTTAAAAAAGCTTAGAATGCACAAATATTTCAACAGACAACACAAATCAATACATACATCACCTTTACAAAGAAATAGTATGCAACAAACTTACTATGGGGTCTGTACTTAAGTCAAACAACTTTGGACCAAGTATTGCTGGTGCAAAAAACCTGAGGAAGAGGAATCCTGAGATCACTGAGTAGCGAACTTCTCTGACACTTGGAAAACAAAGAGTAGCCGAATCTTTCAGCACAGCAAAAACTTCACACATAATTTGAGGACACACAAGTGCTGAACTGGTTATGGCACGGAATGTTCTTTGAACATAGTCTTTTAGATTGGCCTATTACAGTGGTCAAATAATAATAAATAAAATCAAACAACATGGTAGATTACTAGAATCATTACACTAACTTTAAGCTATTATAAGTTTAAAAGTTATAGTGTTTTATTCAGTATAAGTTTAATATAACTTTAAGTAATCATTTAGCAATACAATACATTTTAATGTCTTGAATTAATAAAAGTTTGGTCATTCAATTTGTACAAAAAGATCTCCTCATAAATTTACCTGCCTTTATTACTTCTCACATATTTTTTTACACAATTCAAATGTTTATATTAAATTGACCACAGTTTTGGATTTCATATTGGCTATCTGCCACCCGTTAGTTTGGGATTTATTACTTTTATATTTTCTCAGTTTATAACTATTATTGATACAGTTTCCAGTAAAACTTATTTGATAGAAGTACCATATTTGTTTCAATGTTTTCACCACAGTTTTGGATTTCATATTGGCTATCTGCCACCCGTTAGTTTGGGATTTATTACTTTTATATTTTCTCAGTTTATAACTATTATTGATACAGTTTCCAGTAAAACTTATTTGATAGAAGTACCATATTTGTTTCAATGTTTTCACCATCTCGTAATTTTGTAGGATCTATTTCACATGGTTTGTGGTCCATACAGATCTGGAAAAAAGATGATAATATTTTAATTTTTTCCTCCACAAAACCTGGTTCCATAAGCACATAAAACAAGTTTAATATCAGAAAATGAAAACCATTTCACATATTTTTAGTTATTTTTGTAATCATTCTACATCAAGATAATGCCCTAATTAACATTTAAAACAATTTTGTACTAGCAAAAACAAAAGCTAGTATAAATGAACAAGAGAATTAGTTTAAATAAAAATTTAATTCCAGTATTTAGGAGAGAATCCATATACATATTTAAGGAAAAAAAAACAAAAAAATATTTATTTTTCATTTCTGAATCATCACATTTTGAATTATGAAATTACTTGCAAAAACGGCAAAGAAAAAGTGTAAACAACCGATAAAAGGAATATGATCAGGTCTCATTTCTACACAATTGTTCTATAAGGTGTACCTACATAATGAATGGTGCTCTGGAGTGTTTCATGAAGGTAATGCATGCCTGTTAGTTTCATAAATTCATCCATGCATTTAGAGACCAGAGTGTTCCCTCGAAAAATTGTGTTTGGATCCCTGCAAACATGCAAAAAAAAAGGGGAGGATTATTATACAACAGACACTGCACAGATAAAAATAGCTAAATTCTGGAGGGTATGTTTAAGAAAGCTTGTCTAACAATATAATGGCTAAGCAAAGTAACATTTGAATATGGAAACAAACACAAGTTACATTCCAACATATTACCCAGGAGCAGTTTTGATCTAATAGTTTTCTGTTTATCAGAAACAAAATATATTAGATCAGGTATGTTTTGTATTTGAAAGTGTTTGTAAACATGGGAATAAAGAGTACATTTCTTGATTCTAGTAGTTAAATTTGGTCTCCTTGTAAAATATTTTATCCTGTAAGTACTATTTTGTACATAAATTTGTTTTTTATAGGCTTAAACAGTATTCATTCTTTTATAAAATATTTTTACTTATGGTAGGTTTGAATTTCCTGTTCACAGAATAATCATTCTTAAATTTTACACTCAAACTGAAGCACTGTACAAAGACAAACTAAAATTATATACAGCTTAACAAAAAATTTACCTTTGGAACTTAATGATATATCTGGTGAAAATGGGACTAAATATTTGGTGATAAAGTTAACACAATCTATTAACTTGACAATGCTCACAATTAAACTTTTGTGTATAAACTGGATATAAGCAACATATTAATTAAAATAAATCATTCTCATTTATTTATTTGTAGAACACTTGTCTAAAGCTAGTGGTATTAAACAAGTTTTTTTGTGAGCATACTCAACTAAAGATGTTCTGTGTTTTCAAAAATGACACATAATTCAATATTCTTTTTAAATTGTATATTAACCAACATATAAATCTGCTAGAAAGTTTCTATTCCTGCCCTGACTTCCACATCTTGCTAGTAGAAACCTCTTACGAAACAGTTTGTAAAATAAAAGTTTAATTACAGTATACTTGTGTATGAATTGTAATAACTTAAAACACACACTTACTTAACATTTGAAATCTCCCAATCTGCCAATTCCTTTATGAAGGCCACTATTTCTCCATGATGCATAAATATTTTGACCAAGGGTTGTGCAGCATCTATCTTGTTGGTAACAATCTCACCTAGTACATAAGCAGTGCTTGAAGTAATTGGCTAAAGAAGAAAAAATATGTTTAATACAAAATATATTTACAAATTAAACATACTGTGTCTACTTAAATGTATGTATTCCTCATGAAGATTTTTCCTCTTATGTTTTAAGAAATATTTCTTTTTTATCCAGCTTTCTTGGGTCCTTTTTCAACAATGAACAAAAAACAACAAAAACACACACACACACAGTGGGAATCTCAAAAAGATTACTTAACAAAGGCTGATGAATAGACACATATGTGTTTCAATTAAATCAAGAAAACAAATGGCTTTCAAAATTGATACAAGAAAACAAATGGCTTTCAAAATTGATACAACAAAACTATTCAGGTTGTTACAAGTATATAACACAAACTCCAAATCAATACAGTATATTTCCTATAAGAAAAATATCTCACAATATAGTACAGCAATTGCATTTTATGGGACACCCTAGTCAGTTGTTTAGCTCTATTTTTAAAAGCATGTAATAAAAACATGTATGTATCAAAGTTAAATGTGGAAGAAAAACATACATGTATCTACAGCTTTCATTATGTTAAAAGTAAAGTTCTTGCACATTAAATGCTTCTGAAAATTATATTAGTTCACAAAGCCTTTTAGAAACAACACCTGGTTCTCAAGATCAAACATTATCAAACAACCTAAATTTTACAATTTTTAGCAATATCAGCCCAGTAATCTCACAATCTCACTATGTCAACAGTGAACATTTTCAATTAAAGGAATTTATATATAAACTCTTAATATTAAGATTTGAAAATAAACTAACAGGTTTATTAACCAATCACAATCTGACATTCCTTAGCATCAATCAAGCAAGGTTCATGAATAAAGAGATAGCTTAAAACTGAAATACTCAACTCGTCAACATATGCTTTGATACCTAACATGATTAAGCATGTTTGAATTTTAATCTTAAATATCAGAAGATTGAACACAAGAATTATTTTATTGTGGCTGAAAGGTTGATGTTTTAATTGCAAAAGAGCAACTGAGGCTAGCTTTGGCACTTGTAATTTCCCAAACAAAAATTACATCATACATTATTTCTAGTTCTCACCTTCACCTTGGAAGAACTAAGCAGAAGATTCCTTAATGGATCATAAAACTGACTAGAAAATACATGGTCAGAAACATAGTAAATTTTAAGTCTAAGTGAACCAAGTTCAATTTTCTGTTGAGGATGATGGTCTCGTGGTTTGAGGAAATACCTTTTAAAGAAATAAAAAACAAACTAAAAAAATCTTCAAATTAACTTAAACTTTGACCAAGACGATTAATAATCTAGCATAAAAAACAAGAATACTGAGCATCATACAAAACTCTAACAATAAGTAAAGTTTACTTAAAATAAACATGTTTACTTTTCCAAGATTTTGAAATAAAAATCGTCATAGTTTTTCTTCCCTATCAATTATAATTGGATATACTACACCCAATACCTTAAGATAAGAAAGAATAATATAAAATGTATTATTTTTTTTTTATCATATGATCTCAAGAATACTACTAACAAAACAACACTAAAACAATGATTATCATGCCAAATGAAATTGTCTAAAAGTAACAATGTGATTTAACCAAAGTTATAACTTTTCAGAAACCATACTTTCTTCACATACATTGTTTACGATACCCAGAAAAAGTCCTCCAACTTTCAATAATAAAAGATGAGATGAAATACAACTAAATCATACTCATTAACCTTTTATTAACACTTCACTTCATTTACATTACAAATTATTTTATACTATTAATTGAAACATTTATTCAACAGCTTGACAAAGAATTAAAAGTATGAATGTAACAATGCTTTTTAAGTTTATTAAGAAGCTCATAACACATTGTATGCTGTATCTTTACAAAATTGAGAAAACAGAGTTGAACCAAAATCCTTCAAAAGTCACACACTATTCTCAATAATATAATATGTTCATTGATAATATAACTAAAGAAGTTGATGTTCCTATTTAGACAGAGACGAGGATTGTAATGTCCTTAGATAAAACAAATAAATAAACATTACCATGCTTGATTATATGCATACAATGATAATTAGGACATTTTGTTATTGTTGTAACACAAAAACTTATCCTAAATGTCTTATGCATAATAACTTTAACAATAAAATGTTCAAGAATCAGCATATAACCAACCAGAGGGGAAAATTATTGTAAATTGAAAAAAATGTAATGTTTAAACTGGACTGTCGTCATTTTTACTACTCATCAAATCCTGAAGTATTTTCTTAGACAGACACACATACACCTTTACACTCTTTCATTCCAGAACAGAGTTTGAGACTTTAGTTTTACAGTTAAATTTAGCACTCAGGTTTTCCTCACATCTCATTGGGTTTAACTGTGAAATGTATATAAGCAAATTACTTTAATTTAGTAAAAACTGACTTACCAAGCATTATGACCTTTAATAATGTCAAGGCCATGAAGAGGAATTTTAACTTCACCTAGAAACACACTTCCAAACAGCCCACTGGAATCGTGCATTACTGAAACTCTGGAACCAAGAAATATAGGAAATATATACACTACAAACAGTGAACTAGTACTTTAAACTTGATGATAATGACCTAATCTTCTAGAACCAAGTATGCATGTGATTGTTTAATGTATATTGGGGGGAAGCATATAAAAAAATTATTGCACCACAGAAATATCATCATATATTTATTAATAGAAACTTATGACTCAATTACCAATTTTAATACAGAATCAGTCTGTGAATTTATACTAGTCATTCTTCCCCTGACACTCAGTGACTGAACAGGTATTAAATGAAATTTTTACTGATAATGAATTATCTTCAAAACAAATACAGGAGTCTCATTTGGACTTTCTCTACTTAACACATGTAGTACATTCAGAGTTTTAAAACAATGAATCACTAAAAAGAAAATAAACTAAAAAACATAATAGGTTTTACTTCACAAAAAAGCTACAAATATGAAATAATAACAACAGGCTTTTATTCCATTTCCATATCAGCATTCCTGCTCAAATCCACAACCTTATAATAAAAAATTAATGGGCACAGAAAGCTATGATATAAATTCATTAAAGGCCAAAGATATTGTAAGTAAATATGTAAATGATATATATATAAACAAACCCACAACATAGTTGGGGGTGGGTGTAAAGCTGAAACAAAATACATAAACATTTTTTTGAAACTAATTATATATAAAATTCAAACAAGTACTTGAACTCCAGTAAATCAACAGTGTGTTCAACTTTTGACTTAGAATTCTCTAATTGCTTTAGTTTCACCATGCATAAACTCTGTTAGGGTGTTTATGGTACCTAATTTCAACATTCAAAAACTGTTAGGGTGTTTATGGTACCTAATTTCAACATTCAAAAACTCTGTTAGGGTGTTTATGGTACCTAATTTCAACATGCAAAAACTCTGTTAGGGTGTTTATGGTACCTAATTTCAACATGCAAAAACTCTGTTAGGGTGTTTATGGTACCTAATTTTAGTGATTGAGGGATTCTAAATGTCACATTTTCAACTAGTTGAAAAGGAGTCTGCTTAAAATTATATTGGTAGCAGGGTTTATAAGAAATACTGAAATCTACAAAACATACTTTATAATTGGTAGGCATAAACATGGCAAAACTCTTTACAAGTTTATTTAAACTGACAATATCTTTCCTTATGTAATAGTTAGTAACAGAATATAAACAAGTTGGTACTGTATTAATTTAAATTCACAAATACTGAAATATGGGTAAGTTATTTCATTTTCCGAAAATTCTTTCAAACCAACCATGAAATATATTGTTTGAAGTATTTTGCTGACCTACAAATAGTTTTTTAACCCTATCTGTATGGGTCTTCCTATGGTCATGGGTCAAAAGCCATGTCTGTAGACTCGCATTCAAAATTTTATCGAACTACTATTTTATGAATACATGTCAACAAGTTTGGTATCAAATTGTAGATTATAATTCAAATTTTAGTATGATCTATAAGTTAATTTCTTAATTTAAAAGTAAATATAAAAAATAAAAATCCTAAATATTGATTTTTGTGTGTCACGTGGTATGTTAAATGCAGCATTAGTTCAAATTAGATACTCGTGATGTCCAAATACAAAATCTATAGTTTTTTATAAATTAGGAACTCAAATTATCAACATTGATAAGCTAGAATCTAAAATAAGAACCTCCTATCTCTTCTATTTGCCGAGATTTCTCTACATTTATCGAAACAAACACAGTGGCCCCACCCACCTCTATACATATTTGAAAACACTTCCTTATGTACACCTATATCTGTCTATGACATGTGATTAACCAATTGAAAGCTCAAAATATCCCCCTAGTGGCTTTCTCAGCCATTTTAAAGTATTAGGTTGTCAATCTGGTTCTTTTGATACACAATTTCAAGCTGGTAAAGTAAATCTTTAGTCAACTCAAAATTTCATATTTTTTTTAGATCCAAATACAGCTTAGTTACTAAGCATGATAAGTTATAGTGGAATTCTATGGTGTTGATATAGTAATTTATGATTTTTGGTAATGTCAAAATATATATATAAAACCTAAAAAAAATTTTTTTGTTTCATATCCTTCACATGTGAAATTGATGTTTAGTGTTTTTTAACAAAGTTTAAACTTTCAATTCCTAGATAAACATATGAAAATTATGCTATGTCAGATAGAATATTAAATTCACATATTTTGAAAATTATCAAAATTGGACTGAACGTCAAGCCGAGTTATCATTTTATTTAGTATGATTCATGCCAATGATCTGACCTTCAGGCTTACTTACCACTGGTACAAGTTTGTTAAGACACGTGAAGTTCCTCAAAATTGTTCCTATAATGTCATGGTTATCGGCAATATAAACTGAATGACAGACGGCATTAAAAACGAGACCAGATCAAATACAGTTGAACATTAAATAAAACACTGTGAATTAACAGCAATTATATTATAGTACAAGTCCTAAGTTGTAACATGTTTTGTTTACTTTATTATACTGTTCATAAAGTTAATATAATTGTGTAACAAGGATACCAGAAGAGCTAGGCGATTAGTAGTGTTTTCTAACTGATTAATCAAAGGACACTTGAATCCTTAGATTTGGCTCACTGATTAATACAATGTTTCTCAAAACATGGTATGTACAAGTCAAAAAAAAAAAAAATGGTGGCAGTTACTGCCAGCAAACTATCTTCCCCCTAGTCAGAATCTCAAAACAAAACAAGAGGAATCTTCAATAGCCATGGCACTTGAAATTCTTTAGACAGGATTAGAATAAATTAATCTGAGATTTTTTCCTTTTTATTAGCTATATTTTTGTGTGACAGCAATACCAAGCATGGGGCTTGCATATCCCCAATTCACTTTTATTACCCATCAAGATCTCAACCAGCCTACTCTTAAATTGAAATTCTTTTATGCAGGATTAGAGTAAATTAATCCACAAGACCTTGGACATGGTCAAATACATCAATCAAAAGGGTTTGGCCTCCTGAGTCCAAAACTGTAATTAGATCTCATATTGGTTTAGAGATGATGGAACTATGAGCTAAAAGTTGGCAGTGGGTGCTGCCAGCCAGTTGCCTTCCCTCTTGTCAGCAGCTCAAAATTAATGACAGTGGCAGATAGTCTGAGTAGTTTTTTCATAACAAAGACAGGACAAGCAAATTGAACCAAAGACCCTTGAATTGCGGGCCCTCAAATCATCAAATTTGAACAAACTTGAAGTAAAAAAACAAACAAATAAACTTGTTAGGCCAAAATTTGGCAGAGCACAGATAGGTCATTATGTAGCTTTGTTACTTTTAACAACAAACAAACATAATAGCAATATTTCAATTATTTGGATATTTGGAATAATCAAAAACAGTAATAACCAGAAACCTTAACTACTTACTTATTTTGTAAAAATTGATTTAATTATCATTTTGATCAATCAATTAGTTTATGAAACAAATCAATGTAATTGCTGCTCATAGATAATTGACTATATCAATTAAATTGACAACTGTAGACACCATAAAATGCACAGTAGCTTCTTAATACATTTTAAGTCATTAATTTATGGCTACATAAGAATATGCAGATCATTGGTAATTGATCATATTGAAAGCAAGATATAACAGTGTAAGTAAATAAAAAAACTGTATGCCGAGTGCAAAATAATCATGCCCTCTAATTTTTACATGTGAATGGGGTGTATTTAGTTTGCAATTGTGCTGTGATCAACTAAGCTTGAACATAACACATAATTTGTCATTTCTTGCTGATAAACTCAGTCTTAACTTCTTTATTGGTTTTATTCTTTGTGATAAAATTGTTGTACTGAGTTTACTAATAACAAAAATAGTAGTCTTATAATTAAGAGGAAACCAGACCTATCACAAAATACATACAAAAAAACACACACACAGATAACTATATGTAAAGGAACTCCACAGATATACTGTAACAGGTCAAAATCAAAAGACTTTGCACGTAAAAGAAAAACAGAAAACTAAAGCATAAACTAAAATGTTGGAAGGATAAAGGTGCTTTAGTAATAAAAGTAACTATTGAATTAAGACCCGCAGAGTAGTAGGGATACACCATCTATCATACTTAATCTTTATTAAAAAAATTCACATGAGAAAAGACAATAATAAATATGGCAGGAATGGATGTTAATCAGTTTTTTGACAATTCTGCATTGCATAATGATGCTTCACGTGTCCAGCTTTCAATCCTGAAGTTCCTATTATTTGTGATACTCCTTCTTGTAAGTCAAACAATTTTACTCATGTTCTGAGCTGTAATTGTTGTAACTTACAACATGGAGGACAAATTACTAATTCTTTACATTTAAGAATTAATTTGCATAGATTACAGAATAAGCACAATGTTGTGAAACCTACTAAATTAGAACAATTTCATATACACCCACGTCTTTCTATCGTTGTATTAGAAACTGTAAAAAAAGTAGGCTTATTTACTTCAATGCAAAGATTATATTATAGACTGAAAAACATTTATTTTCATATGGTCTAAGTAACAATTTTCCTAACATTAATGCTGTTTCTTTAAGCAGCAAGTTTTTTAATTGTTAAGTCTTTTACAAAAATTACTTTAAAACAACTAGGTAAAAGTACGAAGATTAATACCATGTTAGAATATTTGAATGGTTCACAAAGTTATGAAACTGCTGCCCTCCCTATTTTTTTTGCTTGTACAGGTGTGTGTGTATGTGGAATTTACTGATTATAAGTCCATCAATTAATGTATTAGCAAACACCATTAATCAGCCAGCTCTATTGGTAATGCTATTCATGTATATGAAATATGAATTATATAGTAAAAAGTGTTACATACCACAAACATTCTAATTTGTACTAACTTATTAAAGAAATCAGTAGCTTCATAAAATTTGGGATAATTGTTATCTACTTCATCTCCAGCCAGAAGAATAGCCAGGCAACACAACAGGCCAAAAAGAAAGATGAAATACTGATTGGTTGTATTTTACATGTATATATATGGATAGTAACAGAAATGTATAAACATTTTATCAATAAATTACAACTATATTTAACATTCAGTAAATGATTTAGCTTGGTTATCACAATACATATAAGTGTAGTTTTAATATGATACTTGTATTTTCATTGTTAAGTAATGTTTGCACACTACAAATAAACAAAAATAACTTCTGATCTACCAACTTAGTAAATGCTGCACATGGATCAAGGGTTATTTGTGCAATTGTCTTCCATATGTCATGTTCCAAAACAATAAAAATTCATTTCTAGATCTTTTAAGTTTTTATTTCAAGTCTATATAAATCATTACTGTAAACTTTTATTCATCAAAGTTTGAAACATAATTTTATTTCTTAATTCTAGTGAAACTTAATGAAATGCTAAGTTTTCTCTATATAAGCACTGGAAGCTCAAAATAATCCAGTATTATTAAGTATTATAATTAAGTATGTTATAAAAATCCATTTCACACTTATTATAAATGTGAAGATAATTATTAGCCACCACCGATGATTGAAAAAATATAAATAAAATTATTATTCAATCTTAATTTTTATTGTCCACTATTACCAATGTCACATTATTATTCACTTAATAACCTTAAAATTATAAAGCTCAACTTACCTTAATTCTACACTACCAATATCTTCTTCCAAAATTTTAAAAACATCTTTTTCCTGGTTATGACTCTTTGATGGAATCTACACATGACCAATAGCAAAGGAAAACAATAATTATTATAAAAACTTTGCAAGATATCACTGTTTAGCAATTATTTACTCAGAACTGCAATAGATATGTGTAACTGAAGTATACTTATCCGAAACATCTTCTCAAGCATATAAGAAAAAACATTTTAATTTGTTTTAATAACAAAACTTCTCTTTAAATCTATATTCATATGTAAGAATTGCAATGTTTACCTAAATCAAAAAATATTTTACTATAATTGTATCGGTATGTCTAATTTTACAAGAGTTTGATTTTTCTAAATGGTTAAAATATTTGATGCAGTAGTAAGAAAATATTTTATTAAAAAAAGATTATTACACTATCAAACAATACAAGATGAAACACTATCTTGTATTTGGTTGTATTTCGATTCATTAAAAAAAAAAATCTTTCAAATTTTAGCAAATTTACACGCAAAAAATGATGACCAATTAGCACTGAATTTTGATTAAATTCTTTAATCAAAGCTAAAACAGTTCATACATTATTCAAAAATAAATTTTCTATTTAGATAAATCATTCTGTTCTTGTAGAACAAATGATTCATTATAAACAAAGAAAATATTTCAGTTCATGTAATTCATTTTGTAGTACTTACATCAAAATAAAAAACTTCATCAAACTGTGGACAGATTGTTTTCTTGCGAACTTTTGTCCTTTTAGTTTCTTGTTTACTAGAACTGTAAAAAATACTGACAGCAGCATATGGGTCACAGGCACCATTGATTATGGTAAGATCATTGCATTCAATAACACTGTAAGTGTAATAAAAGTTTTTGTTGATGAAAAAATTATATACTAATATGGTTTTAAAAAAGTTTAATTGAACTATAATAATTTATGCATGTTAATTAGTGCAAATAATTTGAAACAAATGCTTGTTTTTTCATATTTACAATAACAATAGAAACTTTCCATTTTGTTAAAACTAACAAGCCATTCATTAAAAAAGTCCATGAAAAAAAAAAAGGGAAATGATTAGATTTGTTTAAATTTACGCAAAATATTTATCTGCATTCAATGCTGTGGATATAAAAAATATTATGTTGAATGTAAAATGAGCTATAAATATAGCTTGTTTTATAATATTTTTCAAAAGATAAAATAACAAATAATATTTATTAAATATGATGTATATTAAAGAAAATAATAAAACGAAGATCACCATTTTTTACTTGCACAAACATTTATCTGTGTGTACAATGGAAGATGAAAAAGAAGACAAATTGACAAGTTTACATAGAAGACAACTTAATCAACTAAATATTTTAATGAAATGCAAGAAGAACTGTGTTGTATCAAATAGTATTAAAGTTAAATGTAACTTAAAAAGCAATAAGGTAACATTATTATAAAACGAACTCAAGTTAAAATCTCAGAAGTATTATCAAATAAATGAGGAGTGAAATTGCAAAAACCGAAGTCAAATCATACTATGTGCATCTAAAATTAGCTAGAAATATACAGTGTTTGGTATGGGATAAGTTTGAAGCATCTAGTTGGTGGAAGTGGGAAAAAGTAAAATTGAAACATAAGAATAATTTGAGTAAGAAATTGATTAACTTAATTAAGAATAATAAAATTGAAAAACGAATTTAAAAATGAGTAATGTGGTACAAAATGAGAAGTACACTAAACTGTTAAACAACCCAAAAATAATAAATATGTCGTAGGAAAATATTGCAACAGAACAAATTAAAATTCTTGAGCTAGGTTTGAATTTTTCGGTAGATAACAGTAGGTCAGTGAAAGATGATTTAATAGTGGCTGTAGAAACTAGTTTAAAAAACTGAAAGTTAATGATAATATTGTAAAGGATATTGTTAGAACATCAGTGGCAAAAATTCTAACTTCAGATACTAGGAAAACTAATAGAAACTTGTATAATCATGAAGTTAATGAACTTCGCACTATTACAGATGATATGAACATTGTTATTTCTAAAGCAGATAAAGGTGGACAGATTGTCATATTAGATAAAAATGTGTAAAATGATAACATTAAACAACTTTTAAATGACGTTTCTTATATTAAAATCAAGAAAGATCCAACGAATATAATATGTAATAAAGAAAAAACTGTTGTAAAAACCTGCAGCATTTTAACAGTCAATGAACAAAGAAATCTTGTACTGTCTCAGTTTAATTTACCTAGGTTTTATGCACTCCCTAAGGTACATAAAATCGGGGTACTGTTCTGCCCTATTGTGGATAACAGAGGGTCGTCAACACATTTGGTGGCTAAGTTTATTGTTAAAAAGTGTTTGTTTTTAACAAATTCGCATACATACTCAGTTAAAAATTCATCGAAATTTGTAAAAAAGATTAAGAATATGGACATAGTAGAAATTGATAGACTAGTTTCTTTTGATGTAGTACAATTATTTACAAATGTACCTGTAGAAGAAGCATTAAGTTGTTTTGAAAATAGATTACTAGCTAGTAAGAGAAGTACATAATATCATGAATTTAACAAGATTGTGTGTAACAAATAGTTATTGTAAGGTGGAAAATAATATTTACAAACAGAATAAAGGTTTGTCTATGGGGTCATCCCTATCACCATTGTGTGCTAAAAACAGCACTGATAAAACCCGATGTGTGGATAAGGTACGTGGATGACACGTTTCTGGTGTGCCGACATGGTAATGACACGTTAATTGAGTTCCAGAAGCATCTGAATTTGATCAGACCTAATATACAATTCACTTTAGAAGTTGAAGATGATGGTTGTTTAAATTTTTTAGATGTTTCTGTAAAAAGAGAGAAGGGGTTTCTGTCTACTTCTGTATACAGGAAACAGTTCTCAGTTGCCATGCTGCTGCATGTGAGATTGTGTCATCCATGGTCACAAAAAATGTCCTCATTTTCATCTTTTATTTATAGGGCTATCAATATTTCATCATATGATGAAGATTTGATGTTAGAATTAATGTATTTAAAATAGGTAGCGATTGATAGTGAGTATCAACCTCAAATCGTAGATAGGATGTACAGTAAATATTATAACAAACTTCAAATTTCTGGATGTACGAAACTGGAAATAATAAAAAAGGAAAATATAGAAAGAATATGTTTGCCTCATGTTTTGCCATGGTCAATAAAAATAGGTAATGTGTTTAGGCAAAACTTGGATTGCCAAGTAACATTTACTCCTCAATTAAAATTAAGTCATATAATTAATGGTTTGAAAGATAAAATTGAATTGAGGGATAAATATGATATGTACAAACTTTCATGTACTTGTGGTCTAAGTTACATTAGACAGAGAAGTAGGAACCTAAAATTCAAAGTAAAAGAACATCAAAATGCTGTTGATAAATTAAAAATGGGTGAATCGGCTTTGGTGGAACATGTGGCAAATTTTAAACATATTATTTATTGGGATAATGTAAAAATTCTTATACAGTTAATGGATAAAGATGAATTAAATATAAGAGAATCTTTAGAAATAGTTAAAAACAAAATAAATTTAAATAGAGATTTCGGACCAGGAGCCACCTAAATAAATTTTTGAAAATTATTGTTGTAAATGGCACCATTGTACTTGTATGATAATTATACATGTACCTTTGGTTTATAAGCAGTTATGTGTACTTCTTGATGGATTCTCCTGAAGATGATGTAATTATTTACACCGAAACATGTTTAGTTTTATGGTTTTTTTTAACTTGTATATTTCTTATTTTTTAACTTTACAAATAAATGTTTGTGCAAGTAAAAATGCTGATCTTCATTTTATTATTTTGTTTAACATCTTTGCACAAGAACTGTCAGTTTTTACGTATTATGATGTATATTTAAACTTTAAACATATATAACAAATACACTTTATTTAATTTACTTACTGTTAAAAAAGTAAAATGAGAATGAAATACTTTAAGAACATATTGCACTTTAATTTCAGTGTTAATTTTCTAGGAATTTTTGTGAGTCTGAAAAGTTATTATTTTTTAGGAGCTGCTTTCAAAAGCTGAACTCACTTTTACACAAAACTATTATTTTTAAAATTATACTATGATACTCATAGAAACAGAAATTATGGCAACTGGAAACATTTGAGATGTTAACCTTGCTCATCTACAGACTGGGAGTGAAAGTCGATGAAGCAATTGAGGCTTTAAAGATCGATAACAGGACACCAATCTCCTGTTTTCTTTGGGACAACGAACAGATGGGAATAAAAGCCTGGAGAGAGAAGAAAAACCTGTTCAAAAGTGTCTTTCTGCAAGAGATCCAAAACTGTGTCTGGCAACAAACTGGATCCTGAAAGAAACTGGCACTGAAGACAAAGTAGGAGGGGAGGAAAACAAAGACCCAGTCTCTCTGACAACACTTAAAGGACCCAACAACTGGCTGCAAGTGGTTGACAAAGGTGAGCAAACAGGGCCAACTGTGCCAGAACCAAAGAGATGGTCACCATCAATTCTGACAGTGCTGAAAGTGACGGTGAAAGTACTGATGGATTGGAGCAGAAACATGAAACGGGGGGAATAGGAAGAAGAGAGGAAGCTGGAGGGCAAAAAACAGTAAAATGGAACATGAGAGGACACCCCCAAACAATAAACTAACAAAAGAAATCCAGAAGATGATCTCATAAATACAAAGCAGGCAAATGTGCTTGAGAAAGTAGGGTGTCCCTGCTTAATAAATCCCAACAATGCAATCACATATGGAGAGACAAAGCAGACGAAGCTTGATGTGCTAATGCAGAAAAAACAGGGAAATGAGTATCCAACGAAAATATTTCAGGGGAATGGTGGATAAAGGAGAGATAATAATGTAGAATAGTAAGAGTGAGCCAAAGACAATAGAATTGGGTAGGGGAAAGGCAAAGAGATGAGAAGGGATTGGATCCCCAAGAGACTGCAAAATCTGAGTCTAGAAAGTGAAATTTGGTCCAGCATGAAGGTGAGAGAGAAACTGATCTACAAGGACCGGAATATCTGAAGAAAGGGGAAAAACAAAATAATCAGAAGTTGGGCCAGAAAGGAGCAGGGAAGGGGAAGAACCATAAGACACACGAGAAAGGGACAAAAGGTAACAAATCTGAGAAACCATATTCAAGAAGGATGAGGTATATCAGTGGAGTAAACGAGCTGTCAAAATTGTCGTCCTCTTGAATAGGGTCCTCAGGGAAAGGAATATCTGTCTCCAGGTCGGAAGATGAACATGTAAGGCTCCAACTCCCAGCACAAAATGGGTGACACCTCCTCGACAGACAACGAGAAGCCGATGCCAGAGTAGCAATCTGTCTAGCAGGACAAAAATCTTGTGGATCCATGCCAAACGAAGTTGTAGTAACAAGAACTTGAGAGTTCATATTGTGGAAAAGAAGGGAAAAAATAAACAAAACCCTTTCACAAAGTAAGTAAAGACAACAGAAAAAAATGTTATCAAAAAATAAAGTATTAATCTCTGGCACGAGCAAAAATGTGACACGTCTACACATACAAGTGCCAGATCAAGAAGTGATGATTGAGCAATCAGTATTGAGGGAGTCAGCTGCACTAGAAGGGTGTGTCACACTCTAATTAG
Organism: Limulus polyphemus; assembly: GCF_000517525.1. Lineage (NCBI taxonomy): Eukaryota > Metazoa > Arthropoda > Merostomata > Xiphosura > Limulidae > Limulus > Limulus polyphemus. The sequence continues at coordinate 26,050 of NW_013669505.1, read as the reverse complement.
CACAGAAATACCACATGGAAACACGCGAGTTCAGGTAGGAGTCTCAGGGCTAGTGATGAACAAAAAATTGAGGAAAGCTAATATATGAGGAAAGGTAAGGTATCATATGGGAAATACAAATATCAGAAAATTCACAATACTTTATGAACCTTAAACATTTTATATCAATAACATAATTAACCCTTTTGCGATGAGTGAGTCTTAACTGCGCACATCATGGTCTTTTAGTGAGTTACTTTCAAAATTTAATTAAACTACTTTTTATTTATGTTATACCAATTAGTATAGCATAAGATTGTAGCTAATAATCCATATTTTAATAGTACATACGTTTTAAGTTCTAAATTTCACAAGGCAATATTTTAAAAAATCCTGAATTGTTAGGAATGTGACATTTTCTTCAGGCATCCCCTCTTCCCTATTTTATTCACCACCCCTCCAGTAAATACAAACTTTAATTTCAATTACTTACTATAATTTTCTTTGGTTACAGAGTCATCAAATAGAAAATCAGACCCCTCTTGCCACACCCACCTATCACATCCTCTCATAGTTCTCTCTTACGTTTATTTCTATATTATGTATACAAATAGAAAGCCAAGGTTTTCATCTATCAAATGAAATATTATATTATGTTGTTTTCTGAACAGAGAATTTTCATTTTTTAGTTAGTATAAGCTTTGTTCTCATGAGAAATATAACCAGCTTGGATGAATTTGTAATGGTTTCTGTCACCTAGTTAGAAAGCCAGAAAAATTGTGATAGATAAAAGAAATTGTCTGCTTTTTGCATGTTACTATTCTATGTTCTTTGGTGCATTATTTAATCAAATAACTATTTAGTGCATTATTACCATTAGTATAAAAAAATATATGGTTAAGTGTTATTGACAGTCAGCAGCAAAAAAAAAGACTCAGGTAAGTACTTTATTTCTTGTTTTTCATGTTTATTCTTTATTTATTATTATCAAAGTAACTAAAATGTAAAATTAAGGATTAGGTTAGTTAAGATTAGATAAGGCAAAATAAATAATAATAATATAATAAAAATGTTTCTTGAGGCATGCATGCGAGCAGCTAGAACTTGAGTAGCTCGTGGGTAATGTAATTCGATAGCATAATGTGAGCTATACACTCCCCAAGTGATTTACAACTTATAATGGCATGAATAGTAGTGGTTAGTTGTTCAAAGGGCAATCACAGAGCAATAAAACAATAATATTTAAGTATAAATAGATGTATACTGTGAGTTTAAAGCTACTTAGGATAAATGAATATAGTTTCATTCTACAATTTGAAGTCATTCTTGTAAGAAAAAAAGGGTAACTTAGAATTATTTCAATTTTGTTTTTTGGTAGTTATGAGGTCAGTCAAATTTACCGACCCCGTATACAGTTAAGGTAGAGAATATAACAGATAAAATATTAAGTTTTACTGAACAAAAATGTTTGAAATGTATTTAGGAGGTTTTATAGATTACACAAATGATATGCAAGATTTTTGGGACGAAGCATAGTTTTTAATCATAACATGAAAATCACTTCGCAACTGAACTAGTAATGAAACATACTCGATATATTCACAAACAAATCTTTTGTAAAATTGCTTCATTAAAAAATCTAATTTTTTGTGTACAAAAGACTTGCAATGTTTACTAAAAGTCTACCAAATTTTGTGAAGATACACAACTGCATTAAAAGTTATAGTATAAATACTTAACATGTGCAAATGTGTACATGAACTTGTGTAATTTATACTGAGCCCATCGCAAAGGGGTTAAAAAATAAGATTTTTTTAAGAACTGAAAAAAAACTGCACAGCTTTATATACGGTTTATAGTAATAAAGTCTGAATACTAATCAAAAATTTTAATTTTAGAAAATAAGCTATAACTTGAAAACATTAATTAATTTTAACACTTTTTTTATATAAACATAAAATTCTAAACATAACATCCTTGAAAAATAAAATCTCATTTTAAGTCTCAAATTCACATACATGATTAAAAAAATGCAAATTCAATAATTACAACCCATCAAATCTAGACAAAATTAGCTATTATTTAACTGTAAACTGTGAGAGAATAATCTCATGTTTTACACACTTTAAAATAAGCAGTTTGAATGATTAATTAAAATCTAATCTATGAATAACTTATTAACTTTTGTAATTTTGAACAATTACAAAAAAAAAGATATTTAATGATACACATTCTTATCTGAATACTTACCGGACATATAACCTGTGAGAAAATGACCCACTTCCTGATGATTTCATAAACTGGTTAAGTTTAACATGGATGTGAACCTTGCCCTAAATATAAACATGTTAATGAACACCAAATTCTTTTTTCAGTTTTATTTCAGTTCTAAAACACTTTTTCAGTCACTATCAATATCCATGAAGCATAGATCAGACTATATTTACAATTTGAAAAAGCTTGCTTGGATTGGTCAGTAATATGAATGTCCATACCAATGTCAGTTAGCCAGTGTTTTTTCTTTGTCTTACCAAGTATAAACAGCATTTTACAATGATTGTGTTCAACACTAGATCAAAGCTATTGAGCATTATTTAGTTGCTATGTGGCCATTCCAGTGATAGTTTTGAATAGACTGCTTCTGACTACTGGCAGTCCTAACAGCTTTTGCTGTAGGTCTGTGACTTGTGTTTAAGGAAATGGTATATGGTGGCCACAAGAAAAAATTGCTAGTGGTGAGTGAATTTCATCCGACAACAGTTTTTTAGAATTTTGGTTACTGACATAACATACAGAACTCCCCTGAAAACCATGACTAACTCTAACAGCACTTGTAATTTAATGCCAAAAACAAGTTATTAATGATTTTATTACCAATATTTTTGAAGTAACATAGATACTTTTTATTCTAATTAAAAACTAAACTGCTGAAAGTATAAAAAAAATTTGAATTATTTAACGGTTAATCATACCACTACATTGCACTTCAGAGTTCAAGGTTAAAAAAAGGTAATTTATTGATTGTAAATAATTATTTGAGTATAATATTTTTTAAACTAAAAGTACATTTTTAATATTCTATTTAAGTAATAATTCCGTTTAAAAACTTAGAATAATGCTACCTGAATTACAAAACATGTAAATTTTAATCAAATAATGGGCTAATTACTAGGTAGCATACCCACAATGACATATTTTCCAGAGAAAGCACAAGCACATGGTTAAATGAAAATAAAATAAAAACTACCTGTACTTCGGAATCTGCATCAACTGGAAGTAATGGAAACCAATGATCTTTCCCATGATATTTGTGGAGTTCTTCTCGCTTGATTGCAACTTTACCAAGAACTTTTTCTTTACATGTATTTACAACTCGTTCTTTATCACAAAGGTAGATTGAAAGAAAGCGGAATTTTCTGGGAATCTCACATTCATATTCTTCCCCAAAAAAAGGTCTATAAGTAAATATGTGTTATCCACAATTAATTTCAAAAATTACTGCTTAAAAAAAAATCTATTGAATTATTTTTTATGGCTGATGTAGACAGTGGTTTTCAGCTTAATATAGTGTTTTATAATATTTCAACTTGTTGAGACATTTCAATTTGCTTCTGCTTGAAAAACTACTGAAGAGAAGCACAAGCAAACTGAAAAGTTATCAAGCCCTAACAGATAAGCATCTGAAGTTCATAAATTCATATGGAACAAAAACTTTTAATGTTTCTATCCAAAGATATTAAAACAGGATCCAAACACTAATGGTGCTAATTAACATGATTTAAAATTGGAAAATTGTGATTTATCTTTCTGCAAATAGATTTGTCTGTTTTAAGTACTACAAATATTATCCACCTTAACACATAAAATTTCACGTGAATTTCAATTTCTAAATATTTCAAACAAATAAGATAACACCTACTCTAAGGTTTTCTCTACAGTAGCAGTACGAAAAATTTCTTCTTGGTCTAGACTGATTCTACAGTAGATATCTCTCCAGCCAACTGAGCCATGACTACGAGGAGGGAGATTTTTTGCCTGGCCTGTATAATAATAAAGCAAATCATAAGATATCAGTTATAAGAATTTATTTGTGCACTGTAAATACTGCTTGAGGAAACATTTTTCTTTCAGTGCAAAGTCATTCTGGTGTTTATTTAATAAACAAAATTCTGCTGTTTCTTCATTCAAATTTTAAGCATGCAACTAGAGCTGATTATTTCACACAAAGAAATATACATATACACATGGTAACTCTACTGATCAAACATCACAAACACAGCTCAAAACAAATTATAAATCTTGTCTTAGAATAATTAACTATAAAAAGATGTTTCAAAACATTTCTTAAGCAATAACATACAAGTATATCAAGATTTTAGACTTTCTGATTTTATTATACATAAAAGGAATTATAGTAAATGAACATACATATACTACTAAATTCAGTACATATATATATAAAATGTAGTTCTTTATTCAGAAAAACTCATTGTCATGATTTGCACCTTATATGCTCACCTATGTCTCCAATTCTTAATTAGATACAATTTTTTTTTATAAACTAATTACTAGCTTTCACTACTGTTTATTTATGGTACTCCTGTTAAGGAATGGTGAGGTTACTGAAAATATAATTTAGAAAAATATCACCCATGTATCATTATTTGAGAAATAAAATTTTTCTTTCAATTTTCAATAGATCACAACATTACAAAACATGCACTGTTCTTCTTCTTCTTATAAAACTCATATTTGAAGGGAACATTAATGAGTTTGTGGAGAACTAACAAACTATGCAAAAACTAGTGCTAAAGAAGTAGCTTTTGAGCACAAATTACTGAAACAGGCTACAACTGAAATGTGAGTCCACATTTTTTTTTTCATTTTTTTTTTTATTCATCATGTTTTTATTCAATGTATTAGGTTAGATAACAAAAAATGAAGAAAAAATTCTTGAGATCAGCTCAAGCTACCTGCATTAGCATTTGTAATTTGACTGCTTGTTTACATTAAGTTTTCCTGTTGTAGTTAATTGCCTGTTACACATCTAGATAGGGTCTAAAGGACATTGTGAAAATGTCAAAAAGCTGAGGCTATTATGATAAATAATTGCAATTATCTGCTACAATCTACAGTCATTCTAGAAAGAAAAAGGTATTATTGATTTTATTTGGTATTTTTATATTATTTAATTCCACTGTACTTTGATGATTTTGTTACAGTTAATGTTAATAAAAGAAGATATAAAATATAAATTTTACCAAAAAAAAAAAGCTTTTCATATTCATCTAGGAGGTTCTAGATGCAAATAAAATATAAAGACTGTAAGATGAAAAGAAGTATTTTTTATTTTTATCATAAAAATTAACTTGTGTACTTTTATTTACTATAACAAACTTATCCTTTAAAGCTGTTCTTGAACCAACTCCTAAAAGAAGCAAAAATTAAAACCCTCCCTATATTTTTGAGAAAATAATTTATTCCCCTATTAATCTCTAGTAAAATGCCAGCTTCCACTACTGTGAAAGGAAACTTATTAAGTAAGCCAATCACCCTGTTTCAAAAATATAATTGTCTTAACTGGAGCCTAAACTGTCTGTTACAAACCTTAAGCTTCTGTCCTCTCATCCTATCGTCTTCAAAATATAGCACAAAGAAAACAAATGCCTTCATCCAATTGTCTTCAAAATATAGCACAAAGAAAACAAATGCCTTCATCCAATTGTCTTCAAAATATAGCACAAAGAAAACAAATGCCTTCATCCAATTGTCTTCAGAACATAGCACAATGAAAACAAATGCCTTCATCCTATTGACCTCCTACATAATCTAGTAAACTTCAATAAGATGACCACTTAAGAAAGAGAAAAATATATATTAATCTATCCCTAAATGATACTCTTTCCTTCCCCCATAATTATTATAATAGCACTCCTCTAAACCATTTTCAGTAGGTCAAGTCATTTCTTAAATAATGAGACCAAAACTGTACACAGCATTCTAAGTGTGAGGCCTCACTAATGTTTTGAGAGGTACATAATATTAAAAGACTGTTACATAACAATAACTTCATGTTGACAGGTACAACACATATTCACACTGTTACATAAAAGAAGTTTATAATTTTCCTATACTTAAAATGTATTTCTGATAACTACTTACCTCCTCTCACATAAATAGCTATTCTTGGTCGGTGCTGCCCTCTATATGCAAAATTTTTTTGCACATGCCACAAGTCTTGAAACTCCCACACATCTAGAATTGACTGATTCCAATGCATCTTGCATGCAAATCATCATGCGACAAGCCTCCACCAATTACTCTCACACTTCCCACCCTTCTTCCCCACTGAAAACCGGTGCTAACATTTTCTGCCAAAACTTGATATGTCGGTAGATTTGAATAGAGGAAGTCACCTGTGTCAAGAGAGTATGACGTACTCTTAAGAGGTAATGTACCTTCATAAGTTATAATTTTTTCTATACTGAAAATGTATTTCTGATAGGTACTTACCCTCACATAAATAGCTAGAATCCCACATTGAACAGGTGGAGGGATTGGTGCGAGGGAAAGAAAGAAGCATCTTTGAAAGTGTCTGAAGGACACTCCCAAAGAGATCTTTGGAGTAGAAGATCCTACATGGGAGACCACACCACTTCTGTACCAGGTATACTCTTTGCCCAGTGTGGAAAAAAAGTGTCACAGATATGGGCAGAAATAGGAAGTAGCACATCCAATAGGGAGAGAACTATGGTTGGACAGAGATCTGAGCCATACGATACATGAATTTCGGTCCCATAATACATAAATGTGGGTGAGAATGAAAGGATGTGCCTACAGGTGTAGAGTGGCTAGGGCACGATGGACCATACACAGCAAGTCAACTACATCCAAAACTGACATCCATGCAGGGGTAGGATGAGGATCATACTGTCAGTAAGTCAACTACAATCCAAAATGCAGCCACCAGGAACTGAGATACATGTGGGAGTAGGAAAGATGATCATACTGCCAGCAAGTAACTACAATCCAAAACTCAGGCCCCCTGGGAACTAAGATCCATGTGGGGGGAGGAAAGAGGATTATACTGCCAGCAAGTGACTACAATCCAAAACTCAGACCCCCTGGGAACTGAAATCCATGTGGGGGAAGAAAAACTCCTTTGATTGGGATCCCTCATCCTACCCCCTTGTGGTTGTTGGTTCCCAGTGGCTGAGTTTTGGATTTAGAGCTGAACCAATCAACGCAAGTCTTCACACATGTATTATAGATGTCTCTATTCCCTCACTCAGTTATACTCTTGTTACTCATCGTGGTGGAGGTACTTGCAGAATAATATGGTTCTTTCTCTTCCACTATCCCTTGATTTTTTTATTATTCTGAGGATGTTATGGCACTTGGGGTAGTTCCTGTCATTTTGATTTTGAGTGAGATGGTTTACATTACATGGGTTTCCAGATTGATCGATCAATTTCTCATACTGCTATCATGTGTCCCATTCATTAGGTTGGGGGATATGAGATTCCCTCTGGTTTCATGAACTTGAGGTGAAGACAATATGATCCTAAACTGCAATTTTAACAGCTCACCCTCAAGATATATAAAATGGAGGACAACTAGTCATCTACACCAGCAGAACACCATCACCCTACTCTCAACTAAATGGTTTAGTTTATGTAATATTTTCATTATCTCATTCAGGAGGATACCTCCATGGTCCACCACCCCAGCAGCTTGGAACTGGAATGTGGTAAGAACTCCCAAACTCCACTAGAAGAAAAGTGGTGAGAAAGTGTGGTGGAAAGTCTGGAGGAACAACAACAACACCTGAGAAAGTGCAATGGGTGACCACAAAACCCTATTTTGAAAAGCAGACCACACCGATTTATTCAATA
>NW_013669505.1:8681-17176 GCF_000517525.1 Limulus polyphemus | reverse complement strand
GGAAAGTCTGGAGGAACAACAACAACACCTGAGAAAGTGCAATGGGTGACCACAAAACCCTATTTTGAAAAGCAGACCACACCGATTTATTCAATACAAGGCATGGCAGGGATTGGAAGCTATCTCCTTCTGCTTTACCCATGTAGTCCATGGGTGAGTACAGTCTGGGACAGGCAAACTATTTAAGCAAACATATCGTGAGGATAAACCTACTAGCAATCTTGTGGAACATCCCACCTCAGCAGTGTGTGTTTAGTGGCCATGGAATTATAATTGTTAAATCATCATGGCCTTACAGAGCAGCTTTGACTAGTTTAAGAATAGCTGGACAGACACCACTTGCCACAGAGCTAGATCCATAAAAAAAAAAGAGGGACATGCCCCTGAAAAATAAGAGGTACTAAAAGGTAACAGTTACATTCTCAAGAAAGAGTGAAGGGTGGCAACAGGTGGATGACAGTATCCTAACAAGAAAGAAATAGCTTCCCAAGGCAGATAATGGGAGATGACCGTATGAGGTGTAGTCCCAGTGCTCGACAGACAAAGTACCTCCAAAGGACTACAGGGTTGATATGCAGAGAAAAGAGAAGGTGCGTGATCAGTGTAAAGACACCAGGAATTGATGATGGAGAGAAGGAATTAAAGGCCAATCAAAAGATAATCCAAACCCATTCAGTCAGGGAGGAAGGGGGGATAAAAAATCAAAGCAGTGGAGTAAGGGAAGGAAATGGTGGGAAATGGATTCAATAGAAGAAAGCCTTGAAATCATGAAGCAATGCAGAGCAGACAAGGTTGTCTGGAACCAACTGAGAAGAAACATGGAAGATGGTAAGAAACTGAGCCACAAAAATGTAGGTGAATAAAAACCCAGATCTATGCTCGCCAGGATAGAACAATCAGAAAGACCTGAACCGGAGTGACATGGATGAACAAACATTTTGGAAAAAACTGATGGAAGGAGAAAAACTAATGTTATAAACTTGATGTAATCCTGCCTGAATGTCTTGACAGCCAGGGTAAGTGGATGAAGAACAAGAGACCAAAAACAAAAGAAGTAAGTACCTGGGAATTGACAAAAAATTCAAAACTTCATGAATAGAAGTATCCCACAGGAGAGCCACAAAAATGTGAGATTGAGATTGAGAGGTCACTCCTTGGAAGAAATTGTGATGAAGCAGGAGAGTCAATCAGCAATGAGAACAAAAACACCTGGAACACGACCTTCCAGTAGACGTACGTCAAATGTGTAGGATCAAAAATGGAGATCCACAGTCTACCATCAAAGAAACAAGAATGAATTTCCCTCTTGGCAAGTGATAGAAATCACAACCGTCGAATAGTCAAAAGGAAACATGAGTAGTCAAATCAAGACAAAAGGAAGAGAGAGAACAAAAGCACAATGGACTGGCAGAAGTGTGATGATGTGAAGGTGATAAGACATTTTCCCTGTAGACCATTGTCCTGAAGCCCCCTACTATCTGAACCACATCCCCAACCTCTGGAAATGAGCATCAGGGAAGAGAAATAATCCAAAATAGGGAAAGGAATCAGTAAACCTGACATTGTAGGGGATATGATCATCTATCAACTCATATAGACAAAGAGGGAAGGATGAAAATTAAGAAGAAAATCAAATGAATGGCTCATATAACAGAAAACTCTATTGAATGCATTTGAGGAGGAGAATGGATGGTCCTGATGGAAGTGTGTTTAAAAATACCCACCCAAAAGAGACAAGAATGTGAGGTATGGAACAGAAAAATCATATCCATCTCCTGAGCTGACTGTGGAAAGAGTATATTAGCATGTTAAGACTACCCCCTTTTAGAAGGCACTAACTGAAGCTAGGCATCCAATGAATGGTGTAGATAAAATCTCCCAAAATGTGGAAGTTGGGTAAAATGCAGACCACCCACAAAAGACATATGAAACCAAAACAAGTCCAAAGGACAAGGCACAAAACTGGGACTGAATCATGTGGTGAAAAACCAAAGATAGCATCCTGAGAAAGGGAAAAGAAAAAAATGTCCTGTGAGCATTCCCAGACATGAAGAAATAGCCCACCCAAATGTGATTAAAAACAACATATGAAAATGGAGAAGACCCAAGTGAATGAGATGGGACTAGTTGAGCCAGAACCCCAATCAGCATCAAGCACACAAGATGAATGGAGAAAACACATAGGTAGGACAGGTAAAGGACAGGAAGTTGCCATACATGTAAAAGAATAAAGATGACAATATCTCAGAATGAAACAAAATTGAATATAGCATGGCAGATATCCCACGTGATGCTAAATGTATGGGAGAAGCCCCAAAAATGGACTAGTGGAGAAAAAGATCTGACCTTAAGTCCCTGTTAGCAGTGGATGGTAAACAGCAGTGTCCCTTCCAAGAAGATCCCAAAAGTAAAGAAGACACGTGTGGAGGGAAAGAACTGAAGATGGTAAATGCCCCAACATGGAGGGAAGAAGGATGAGGTATCCCACAAAAATCTCTAAATATAGGCAGAACACCTAAGAAAGGAAGTGAAAGGTAAACATTATGTATAGGAGAGTAGATAGGGTAATACAAAGGTAAAAAACTAAGGTAGGGGAGAAAATGGATAGGATTAACAGATATCTGAAACACACAAAATCAAAAAGAAAATCTGCCTGATAGTAAGCTTGGGCAAGAAGAATTAAAGTCTGTATAAGGTAAGGCTTGTAAGTACCCACTTTCAAAAAAGACACACAAAGATCATCATAAACAATGTCAGGAGAAGGGAAATATGATGTGAAATATGTCTAAAAAAACTGAAATAGGCCTAGCATATTTTGCATTAGAAGCCCAGAATGCAATCCATGATAAGATAGAAGAAAACTGACAAAATCTGGGCCATCTGAAATGGGTTCAACTGTTATAGAAGGAAAGTGAGCAATACTGGGAGTAGATAGGGTGGACCCCAGGGTAAGGGTAAGAAGTATAAATTATAAATCAAATGAAATTAATGGTAAGAAATTGTGTAGTGAAATATATAATACATGCTATGTGTTGAAGAAATCAAAATATTTAACCTATCAATCAATTAACCTGGAAATATAACCACAAGTAAATCAAAATAAACAGACACTTATTAAGCCTAAGCTAACAAGATATTAAACTTAATTAGTGATTTACCCATAAGTAGAACTACAGGTAAACTGAAAATGACAGACACATGTTAAGACTAATCAAACAGTGCAATACAAAGGATATCACTAAACTCAAAAATAAAAATCTTAACCTAACAATAAGTATGTAAAATACTGGGAGAAGAAGTTAATGCAGATCCTGGCTCAAGGGATCCACACAAACCAAGCTAATATGAAGAAGTATAAAAAATACTAATAATGAAAATGAAATAAATGTTAATTTATAAAATAAAATAAGTGTGTATTAACAATAACCTATGTATGAGACGTGATGTATGGAAGAAAAACAATATAGTTAAACGAATGATTGATATTCCAGTAAAATGAATTACAGGTAATCCTAAAACAGCAAGGAACCCTGGCATCAGTGGTATAGAAGGAAAGATACAACTAAGACTAATTTCTAACCTGAACTGGACTATGAGTATCGACTAATCTAACAAAACTTTTGTTATAGAACTCAAATAACTACAGATAATAATATTAAAAACTAAATTATTCAAAAACATAACAGTATAACATCTTATCTTTCCAAAGTCGGCAGACTGTATGTCAAAATGTGTGGGCCTCCAAACATGAAGCGGGGCCTGAAGAAGGTCAGCTCCTTGAATGATCAATCTCCCAATGAAGTAAAGCCAAAATTCTTTCCACAGAGTATCACTACCTGAAGCCTGTGTAAATGTGCTGATAAAACATATAATCTCCGAAGTGGTAACATAGAATTCATAATGTAAAATGAATAACCAAACACAACTGTGTTGGCAGAAAGAAATAAAAAGCTTTTCTAATGAAGTAATAAGTTCCTTAACCAGGTATAAATATAAAATAATTCCACTTCAGAATAACTCAACAAGTTACAAATATCACTATTGTATAATAAAGTGTGGACTTGTTGAGAGAAAATAATACAAAGATACTGAAAAAATGTAAAATAAAGACTTGATGAGAGCACAAACTAAACATTACAACACGAGTACTGTCAAACGAGAAGTTATATTTCAGGATAATTGAATAGAGTGAGTCACATGCATCTAGAGTATGTCACACTCTTATTGGTGGAGGGTTGTCACATGATGATTTGCATGCAAGATGCATTGGAATCAGTCAATTCCAGGTGGGTTGGAGTTTTAAGGTTTGTGGCATGCACAAAACCATTTTGCATATAGAGGGCAGAACTAAATGAGAATAGAGGTAATGTACCATATCGGAATTCTATGGTGTGTTTGACAGGACATCGTATACACACTGTTATATATTATATAATAGTAAATTAATATAGTGTTTGACAAGTACATCTTGTATCCACACTGTTTGATAACAGTAATTTCATGTTGTATTTTGGATAGGTATATCATGTATCCACAATGTCATATAATTTTTTTTAGAGAAGTTCAACTAAGAAATTGTGTGTTTGTGAACAGGACAGGTCAGTATATCTCACCATCCTTACTTGTATTTGTTGGTTAGAGCAGAATCTTCTATGGTTATTTAAAAATGTACTTTTTTAAACTAAAGAACAGTATTTACATTTACTTATGATTAAAACATTTAGTATTGTATGTATTAAATACTTAAAGGAGTACACTAGCTAAAAAGATATTAACAAAGTACCTTAATACTTTGCAAGCTTACTAGCTCTCATTATCAAGGGGTATGAAATTGCAGTATTGTACAGCTTCAACCAGCTACATCACATGATAGATTACACTATATGTTATGACACCTGATGGCAGGGGCTCCATAGGGGCATACCTGTGGAAGATTTCATCTTGTCTAATCCAGGGTACACTCTTTACTCATGTATGAAAATAGAAGAGACAGAAAGCCATAAATGTGTCTCATGCATGGGCAGAATAGGTACATGGCCATCTGAGTATTCACACACAAACTTCGGACAGCCAGTATGTGTAGTGAGGTTGGGGCTTGTTCAGATCATACCTCATGTGCTCACCTCCTCTACCATTAGACCCAATGGGTCAAAACCAATTGTGGGAGAAAAGCACTTGTGATAAGTATCCATGCTCACTTTCTTGATTATCAGTCATTATGGGCTTGCTGTAAGAATAAGGTGACTGATACATCACTTTTGCTCAACCAGCAATCTCTATGGGCAGCACTCCAGCTGCAGGTATGGGGTGTTTTGTTTTTCTTCCAATATGATGTGAGACAGACCAGAAAGAGTGATCACTTCAACTTTACTGAACATACTTTGGCTGCAGGAGGATTTGTAAGATAAATAGACATATAAAGTATCAAAATAGTGTGTTCTAACATCAGTCCACCTGCAGGTTGTATCATATTTTTATATGAGAGATGAACTGCACTACACCCCAGTATCACCCCAGCCCCACTTCTCACTGTAGAGAGACCCCTTAACCTAGTCCTAGCAGTTAGGTTCTAATTGGTGAGGATGGTATAAGCACTTCCATTATCTAGGCTCAATGTAGATTTTGGGTAAGTATACTCTGGGAGGCAAAACTATCCACCTAATGGGATCCTATGTGAAATTAGTGATGAGTAAGAAAAATATAATTACACTAATCTGTTTAAAGTCAACAGGTGGATTGAAGGACAGCTATGAGCAGAAGCCTAAATCCTTCCAGAGAGGAGGTAGCTAGGTGATATAAAGAGTGTGTAATGAAGGTATATACTGTGGTCCACATGCCAGTTTGGAGAATCAGAGCACAGATAGCCCGTTGTGTATAGCTCTTTGAACTTAACAACAAAGGATAAAACTTTACAACTACACTTATCTTTTAAAATCTTAACATAACCTAGGGACAACAAGGGAACATTTGGTTCTTCAAGGGTGTCCCTGCACACTGATTCTTCAGAAAAGTAAAAAATTAAACCCATCTCTTACTTTTCAGGAAATGATCATTTCCCCTCTTAAAGTCCTGTAAAGTGTTGTTCTTCACTACAGCTAATAGAAACACATTCCATACATCAATCAGTTACAAAAAATAAGTCTTAATTTGAGCATAGCTTCTCTTTTCTAAGTCTTAAGCTTGAGTTCTCTCATTCTGTTATTCTCAGAATGTAGCACAAAGAAATCAAGTCTTTATCTTATCAATACCCTGGCAACTTCAGGGGTCTATGCTTGGGCCTTTCCTCTTTCATATTTACATTAGTGATATAGATAAGGGCATAATTAGTAGATTAGTAAAGTTTGCTGAGGACATGAAACCCTTGGGTTTTTCTATCTGCATTGAGGATCATATAAGGATAGGTTAAGATCTCATATTCTTCTTGAGAAAAGAAGTGTAAGAGGTGATCTCATAGAAGTTTACAAACTCCACATGCTACAAGGGTTAAATCTTACTCGACTACATTAATAACAACTATCCTACAATCCAATTAACTACTCTTTCCCCAACCTCATTTGGTTTTCTTAGCTAATATTTTGTGTGGTGCCTTATCAAAAGCATTTTGAAAACCTAAGTACACTAAAAACAAATTCTTTTTTTCCATATAATAAGCAATGTTCTTAAAAATGGTAACAATCTATTAACTATTTAATGATAGTAAGAGGTTTTTATGTTAATATTTTACTTATATTTTTGTTCACTTTATTGTTCAAATATATAAGCTAAAGACAAAAAAAATTCCCCAAAGATATGAAGCTTGTAATAATATAAAAATATACATATTTAGTGTACTGTTGCATACTGTAAAGCTTTAAAATGCAAATCAGTATATATCACGAATCTTAAGAAACAGTAATATGAAAGAAATTCACATACTACTTATATACATGTATTACACACATCCATGGTAAACACCATACTTCAACTCAATTTTATTTTAAGAAAGTATGTGGTTTGTTTCACATAAAATTGATGAAATATAGTTTCATACACAGTACATGCACAGATAACAGTCTGTGTGTGTGTATATATACAATTTTACTCAGAAAATGATTATATACATTGTAATATATATTTTTTTTACTCAGGAAATTATTTTCCACAAACTACTTGAAAATAATTAAGACTGGTAATGATTGCACCATTCTACTTCTTCCTGAGGTGGTGCCTTCCTTTTCCTGAACTTACAACATACTGCTGAGTTTCATTTACAATACATGTACCATCAGATTATCAGTCATTACACTCCTGTTTAACTTTTACATAAGAGCCTAAATCAAAAGGATCAAACACATATAGGATAAACAAAATCTTTTACTGGTGTACCAAAATGTTTCTTAAAATATTTACATCTGAGAGTACAGTAAAAGCACAAACTATGTATAAGAATACTGTGGTAAAATTCATATACTGCATAAGATTATCAGTGAAGTTTGAAGTTATGAAAATAATTTTAACAAAAAATTTGGTGAAAAAAACTTTTGTTTTTCCTATGTTGCTTTGTATAAATATTGAAAAAGGATGACATGTTTTGTTACTGGAACCATTTTGAGGCTTGTTTCTGCCAAGCATAGGAAAGAAAAATACCTTACCTCATGTTTAATCTAAAACAAGCAACAGCAAAGTTTACATAACAATAAATAATGTGCTGAATAATTAAAAGGTCTCACAAAATATGACATTTCTTGTTAATAAACTAATTAATCATAGA
This sequence comes from Limulus polyphemus, assembly GCF_000517525.1. Taxonomy (NCBI): domain Eukaryota; kingdom Metazoa; phylum Arthropoda; class Merostomata; order Xiphosura; family Limulidae; genus Limulus; species Limulus polyphemus. Next base: position 9,426 of record NW_013669505.1, on the reverse strand, counting down.
TTATACACGAATACTAACAGACTTTTATACATGGTTAACATTTCTTGTCTTTATGATGAGATATAGGTCAAATAAATAGTGTTAGTTGGAAATGATTTTTTAAGGAAAATACATAATTTCTACTAAAAATTAAGATAAGTATTAAAATATTAACTACATAGAAAATTTACCATGCATCTTACAATTTCTATCTGAAGAAGCAGTATGTTATACATATTTTAAAACAGTAAAAATCTAGAGATCACACACTTTATTTCAAATATTTTCTTTAAATAAATTTCATAATGCACAAAATTAGGTCCTACACTGCTTAGTAGCACCATATGGAATTACAAGTAAAATTACTTACTACCACTAAACTCAGTACTCATCTATCAGGCATTAATTTATTTCATAAACTGCTGTAATTTAGTAATGCAAATGAAATGTTATTTCATAAAAGGAAAAGTATTATCAACCATCAGCAAAATTTATTATGTAATTCTCATTAATTTAAGATTGCTTAGCAAAAAAGTTCTTCCTGTCACACATTTTTTTCTATATGTGTATAAGCAGTATTTAACTAAGTTTTTATAATACGTATAATTTTATAAGTGTCTTTTACTTAATCATTTCCAAATAAAAACAAATGAATCACACATGGTAAATGATATATATATATATATACTGACATATAAATATATATCATATACTAGCTGGAGTACCCATCCCTTGGATGGAAGGTATGTAAATTCATGATTAATGA
>NW_013669505.1:0-7680 GCF_000517525.1 Limulus polyphemus | reverse complement strand
CTAAACTGAAAATTTGCAGGTACCCCTGCATGGACCTAAGGAGCCTCCATACCAATTTGGGTGAAGATCCATCCACACCTTGTGAAGTAGTTACATGGACATACAACAGATAACAGACAGTACTATTGTATTTATAAATATATATATATATATAGAGAGAGAGAGAGAGAGAGAGAAAGAGAGATATAAACACTGAACCTCCTATGACTTTCTGGTGAGAGAGGAGGGTAGTTAAGGATAAATACCAAATTTGATGACAACTGGTCCAGTGGTTTGCTAGTTACACACAAACAGAATTTTGTCAAATAGTGGTTTATATACGTACATACATATTACAGCTGAGCAATTAACTCAATCCATTACCTACAAGCATCGATTTCACCAATTATTGTCACATAAAATAACTGATCACTCAAATTAGCATTTTCAATAATTTCAAATATCTAAATAACCAAAATACTGCCATTAAGATTTCTCTGTTATTTTTCAATTAATTCAAGTTTGTTCAGCTGACTCACTAATTACAATTATAGTGTTTCAGGTTATTAATAGTTTCAATTATCAAACTATCCAAGCCTTCTTGGAGAATAATTGATTAACTGAATGTAATGGATTAATAAGCTACAATGACTTGAATATCACAATTCATGAACTGCTCAGCTTTTATACATTGGTATATCCTTTTTATGCATAACAAAAAATATTAAAACAAACAAGCTTGGACTTTCAGCAAAGTACAAAACCTTATGATATTATTACTATTTTATATACGATGCTACATGTTGAACTCAAGTAGTGAAATTTAATGGGGAATCTTGCTTTACTAATCTATTATCTTTACTTTTTTTTAAAGGATGTCACTTGTTACCTGGATAAGGGAAAGGATGTGGTCTTAATGTACTTAGATTTTCAAAAAGCTTTTGGAAACATACTACAATAAAGATTAGCTAAGAAAATCACATCAATAGAGATTAACTTGGAAAGGACTAATTAGATGGACTGTACAGTGGTAGGATTACATAAACAAAAAGTTGCCAAAACTGAACCTTTGATACTAGTACAGAACCTTGTGGATCAATTGTGGGCCTTTGCTTTGGTTAGAAGAGAGCAAAAAACTGGACTCTTGTTACCTGTGGATAACCTTTTGGTCAATGCCTGGGCAAAGCCCTTTATTATTTACATTTATGATATTGATAGGGGTGTAATTAGTAGTTTTCTGATGATATTAAGCTCTTTGGTATGTCAAGTTGTATTAAGAATGTTGAAGTATTACAGTGCAATTGAATTAGCTGGTAAGTTGGATAAATATTTTGCATATGACTTTTTATCATAGTAAGTGCAAGATAATGCATTTGAGTTACCATAATTTTCATGACATGTAATTCAGATGGGAATCAAGTCAACAGTGCGACTTAAGAAAGTGGTCTTGGCATTGTGGTGAACAAGTCACTCAAACCATCAAAGCAGTACTTTGTTGCTGATAATAAAGCTAATAGAATTTTAGGGTATATTTATAGATAACTAATTGCAAGTCAACAGAGATAATTATCTCTATACAGGTCATTAGGTCCAACTTAGAATACTGTGTAGAGTTTTGTTATCTTTAAGAAAAAATATTCACTTATTGGAAAGGGTTTACAGTAGAGGTACTAGGATGATCCCAGGGATAGAAGGATTATCCCTCAAGGATAGGTAAATATTCCAAATGATTTTTTTCTCTTGAAAAAAGAAGGGCATGAGGTAAACTTGTCAAAGATTACAAGATTTGCTGAAGGATTGACAACATAAAGGCCTTTTATTTCTTTATGGTATATTCTTATATAATATTACAAGAGGACATAAAATTAAAATCTTGAAAAGGCAAGCTAGGCTCCAGTTAAGACAGTTTTATTTTTCTAACAGGATGATTGAATGAATTGCCATAGGCAGTAATGGAGGCTAGCACTTTACACATGTTTAAGAGGGGATTCAATGATATCACGATAAGTAAAGGAAGGAATGTGTTAATTTTTTCATGAGTGGGTGTGCAAGGACAGTCTTGAAGGACCAAGGTTATGTTATGAAGAGACAGATACATAACCATATGTGTAAAAGTGATTTAACAGACATAGCACAGTGGTTATAAAAATCAAAACATTTAAATATTTGCCAAACCTGTTGATTTCTGCATTAAAACCTGTTAGTTTTATATGACTGGCAGGTTGAAAATATGTATTACAGTTATCTCTATTTATAAAACACTTTCACTCATTAAAAAGTGCTTTTACAAGCCCACTACAAATTAACTACAGGATATGACAGATAAGGTTTGGGACAAAATAGGTCTAAAAGGATCTTAACTTAGTGTTTTCCTTAAGTTGAAATAGACATATTTGTATTTTAAGAACTGAAAAGCTTTCTTCCCTTTTGTACCTGTTGCTTTCTTGAGATAACGTCAGATCAATCTTATAGCTTACATACTTTTTTCTTGATCCAGCTGATGACTGCTGGAATAGATAAGTCATCACTAACACATTATAGAGCTATAATCATCACAGGTTCGAAAGTGCTGTCTATACGCTTTCCTTTCTTATGACGTTAAACTTAGGTATATGCAGTACTGTGAAAAGATTTTAAGCTCTCTGAATTTTGTGGAATGTACAGGATAGAAAATGCTTTGAAAGTAAAGAAATATACTTTTCATATAATAGTAAACAAAATTACCGGATTATTACCATATATTTTGTTTGTCCTCCTCTTTTCAAAACTGATTGAATGTGTCATATATGACTTTTTTGTAATCTCCATAAAAACTTCTCTGAACTATTATTACAAGCGTCAAGAAGCATATTCCAAAGTTTATTTTCACAGGTTGGTTGCTTTTTATTGTTTTCTCTGGCCAAATCATTTCATACTGATTCAATAACTTATAGATTGAACCATGATGTCAAGCACACTATTCCTATCTGAAAGTACAGTTTGACTGCATTGGCTGTACATTTTTAATCATTATCATGCTCAAAAATGAACCCATCTCCTATAAGTCATCTTCCAAAAGGTATAGTGTAAAGTATTAGTATCTGCTTTTATTTTGCTGCATACATTCTTCAATCAATTTTCACCACATCTCCCATTCTAGTTGCAGAGATGAAGCCCAAAACCCAAAAGGACCCATCTCCATGCTTCATAGTTGTTTTAAGCACATATCTTTGTATTCACCAACATTTCTCCTTACATACTGCCTTCTTTTCAACCCAAATATTTCAAACTTAAACTCATCAGTCCAAAAGACTTGTTTCCATTGCTGGTGGGATTATTCTTTATGTCAGTTGACATACTTTCATTTCTTTGTTTCAGTGCCTTTACATAAAAAATGTTTTTTGATAGCCACTTGCCCTTTTAAAACACTTCTCACTAAGGACCTTCATACAATAAAAAATGGACTTGCACTCCTGATGAATCTGATAGTTTATGTGATAACTCTTAGCTTGATTTTTTTCTGATCCTGAAGGAAGTAATCTTTGGGTACACTTCATCATGTTTAGAGATTTTTTTGGTTGATCATGCCTTTTCCAGTCTGCTATTGAACAGTCTTTTTATACTTATTAATCATTTCTTAACACAACCAACCATAAAAGCCAGTTCTGGAAGCAATATTATGTTGGATACAATTTTGGTCATATTTAAATAAAATTTTAAATCAGTCCTTTGTTGAAATTCTTGGCATGGATCAAGAATGTGAACCTATTAATATTTTACAAGTACAAAAGTAGCACACAATGAATCACAAAGTCAGACATAGCCAGTATAAGTTTAAGCCCTGTTTAACCAAATATATATATATTTGTTTATTTGCAAATAGTGATAAATTAGCCTCTTATTAGTGTAAGAACTTACACAATATAATTTCAATGAAAATCTAATTGTAATCTTTGTGACTGCCAAGTTTCAAATTCCTATTAAGTTGCTGTAATGAGCTGCATACAATTATATGTCATTTCCAAATGTAAACAACATAGCTGCTATCATATAGCTGAAAATTTTAAAAATCAAAAAAGATTAAGTAATGTCATATAATAAACCCTTGACTTTCGCAATTTGACTTTTAATTCCAAAATTTGTTTCAGCAAAAAAGTTATAAATGAAGAAATCTGTGTCCCCTCAACTGCTAAAAGAGCTACAATTCAGTTTGATAGAATGCACTTTGTGTTGTACAGACTTTGAGATTTTATAAATGTAGAATTTTTGTAACATCCCTATTGAAGCTGTAATTATTCACATACAAGTATGAATACAAGGCTTAAGAACACAACAAATATAAATGCAAAAATAATTATAGCAATAAGCTGAGCCATTTTTAATATGCTGTTATTACCATACATGTATGAATAGAAGTCTTTCCACTTGCCAATTTTTTTAAAAAGAAGATAAAATATAATTACTGCAATAACTGAGTAATGTTTGTTAACTTATATAATTACCAAATCTGTCAAAAAAAAAAGTTTACAGAATTATAATAACAGCAAATAAAATGTTAACGTTTGCATTTTTCTTTCAACATTCAGCTGGCCAGCAGTAAAAAACTGAAGGGTATTAAAATAATTTTTATCCAATAAACTTAATAAACTAAGCAATATGTATGTGGAACGGAAGAATAATGATGGTCTATTTTCTCTAATATCAAACTGAAGCATTTGTTGTTGTTCTATTGTTTGTATTTAAAGTTACCCTTATAGGTATTGCAGTTGTTTCAAGTTACACTTATACTATAACTATAAGATATAGGATATTATTTTAAACATACTAAGTTACAGAATGCAAAAATGCATACAAGTTACAATGCAACTTAATTATGCTTAACTTCCTGCATGTCAGGTAAGCTCAACCCTAAGTTTAGTATTCAAGGTCTATTTTATCACCGAAGGTTAGGTAAGAATTTCTAATGAGAAATGACTAAATAATAGTTTAATATTATATCAATTTATTATATAATAATAATAATATTAACACTAATAACAGACTTCCTGACTTAGACTTTTCAAATACAAAACGGTACAGTAATCTTACAATTCACAATTTCTTTCGGCTTATGTAACTTTACTATCATTAATTCATCAACTAATTTCGTTAATCTAACACATATGTTAAAATTATACATATATAATCACCTATTTTAATTTTCAAGCATTCCTCAACCCTGACATCACTCGTTGATATCATCGCCATCTTCCATGGCATATCCTTAAAAGCGCTACCTTCGTACGATACTCACAAATATTTTATATATAATTAATGATATATATATATATATATATATATATGTGTGTGTGTGTGTGTGTGTGTGTTACCCTTTTTGTCTAGTTAAGTAACACATGCAATGCAGCAATATCAACTATATCAGCATAAAAATATTTTTATACACGTCATCTTCCTAATTGAGATAAAATTAATTTATCTGTTTAAGTTTTAAAAAGCGACAAATAGCGACAATATACAGATAAAGAAACGGATGCTAAATTCTATGACGAATAATAAAAAAAAAAATTAACCAAAATATATCAGTTGGGGTTTAAGAATTCAGGAAATTTTTTGTCAATAATGATTAAAATAGAAAAAAAGTGGAGCCATTTTTTCCTACACAAGAAAAAAAGCACGTTTATTATTTTTGTGTGATACATTATTCCACACTTTGCGTGATCACTAGAGATAAATACTTTTCACTAAGATGCAAGTGGTTACAATGAGGACATAACTTATAACTGATCATATTAAGGTAGAAGAGAGTGCATTTCTGTATTATTCCCAGGTTCAACAAGTGACCTGACCTTCCCAATAACAAGATATTCATGGACAGAGATTAAATACGTTATATGAAAATACTTTTGAAGCCTCACCATATCGTTATAAGTCCCTACATCTGGTCACCCTCTAGCTGACGTTAATGCATTTTGGTAATAGCCCTGCAGCAGCGTAGTTTCCAAGTGCCCGTTCAACAGTCTGATCCATAAACGCTGCATCCAGCATATTGACTGGCATGTCTCACAGAAAACATGAATACCAATTTCATTCTATGCAATGGTTCAGCAGATATGTTGCAGAAGCTACTTATGTACACGTGACTTACGCCACTTTTCCATCTTGGATACATTGTGTATTGATGCCTGAAACATGTATACGTGATTCGCCACTGGTCTTTGTGTTTGTGAATTTGCCAATATTACAAAAAGCCACACTTTTTTTTTTCTGCCACGGCTAGGAATCGACTTGTTGCAGGTCTCTTTCTGCACTGTTATGTTTCTCCTAATTGATCCATATTCCTTTGTTTTCTAATGACATTAAGTACAAGGTATATCTCCGTCTTAGAAATTATAAATCTCCGGTTTGAATCCATGTACGTGATTGTAGAGTATGAATATTTTACGTGGGAAAGAGCTGTTACACACCATACACAAAATCAATTAATTTTCAATGCCATCACACTACCTGACACCAAACTATTTCAAAACGTAGTTCTGATACATTCCGTTCCACCACGACTTTAAAACGACTGTGGTTGTTACGTAACTTGCTAATTTGTCTAGTAAAATCGTTTCAATATAATGTACTTAACCGTCTATAGTATGTGGAAAGACAGACTTTCTGGTGGAATGAAAGAGACACGACATAAAATACTTTTTAATTTCTGAAAATAAACCCACGTGGTTACGGCACTCGACTCGCAATCTGAGGGTCGCGGGTTCGAATCCCCGTCACACCAAACATGCTCGCCCTTTCAGCCGTGGGGGCGTTATAATGTGACGGTCAATCCCACTATTCGTTGGTAAAAGAGTAGCCCAAGAGTTGGCGGTGAGTGGTGATGACTAGCTGCCTTCCCTCTAGTCTTACACTGCTAAATTAGGGACGGCTAGCGCAGATAGCCCTCGTGTAGCTTTGCGCGAAATTCCAAAACAAACAAACAAACTGAAAATAAACGAAAGAGTTGCTGATCATCTGATGGAAAGGATTATTGTGTGGTGTTAAGACTGGAAAGTAAAATTAACTGTATTTAAATTAAACAGCAAATAAAGAAAACTTTGTTTAGAAAGAAAGGGGAAGAAACTCTTCTTTCAAACAAACATGAATGTTGGCGTGAAATTACTAAACAAAAGATGTGATCACCAGAGTAATTGTAATAAAACAAAATAACTAAGTGTGATCTGAGAGAACAAAACTAAATCAAAATTGTAAAACTGTGAGTTAGACTAAACAAAAACACTACGTCATAGCAAATCGAAAGAAAGTCAAACTAACATGAAAGTAATTGTTTTAAATATCTGAAAGCCCAGTAGTCATATAAGCCAAGTTAGATGAAGGATGGAGTAACAACAGGACCGAACCTTTGGCCAATTCTAGGGTATTGCCACAGCTGTTCCAAATACTGGAAAGCCATTTTCGTACATAATCACCATAAAGCTAACTGTTTTTATTTCTCTTCAAATTAAGGTTAATATCTTAAATATACAGTGCCTTCCAAACGTCTTCTCCCCCCTGTGCTGGTAATAAATTTTAGGTATTTTCTTGTGAAAGACATGACTCAAATGGCCAAAAATATTTATCATATTAATTTCATACTAGTTTCTAAAGATTAAAAGAATAAAAAGTGCATTGTTACATAATTTAGTTATGCAACACAAAGATATTGTTGCGTCATCGAGATCACGT
>NW_013669504.1:103689-107432 GCF_000517525.1 Limulus polyphemus | reverse complement strand
TTCCATAAAACCAACCTTCTAACGATTTCAACTTTCTATAAAACCAACCTTCTAACGATTTCAACTTTCTATAAAACCAACCAGCTAACGATTTCAACTTTCTATAAAACCAACCAGCTAACGATTTCAACTTTCTATAAAACCAACCAGCTAACGATTTCAACTTTCCATAAAACCAACCATCTAACGATTTCAAACTTCTACTAAATCAATCAACTAATGGTTTCAACCTTTCAGTTAAACCACTTTTATAATCAATCCAACCTGTTTCATCGAATCAATCAGAAGATGGTTTCAGCTTCCCGGCTAAAGTCTCTAATTATAACTGTTTTAACTCTTTGCTCTCTCAGAAAGTGGTTATTCATCTATAAACATATTTTATTTATAAGTATACCTAACATGAGAAGTAACCATAAGTAACAGTTATCGAGTAAAATAACCTTAAAGGTTGTTTCCATTGAGTTACCGCATTAATTGAAGTTCCAATATTTTACCCAGGTTGGTTTGAACTTGCCGGTATAATGAAAGTGGTACATGAGAGAGATTACAATGTTACCTTAAGAAACAATCTCTAGTAATCCTTATGTCTTATTATTCCTCATTTCTCATCTAGCGAGAAAAACTTGAAAACGGAGTTTATATTCATGTGAGTATCTTTCTTAATGCACATCTAAATAAAACTTCCACACACACACACACACAATACAAAGATAGACAATCCAAGCATTATAAATCTAGACAATGGCTACCTGCAAAATAGTTGACATTGAAGAACGAGTTCTTTACATGATTCTTTATAGTTATGAAAGTGCACCCTTGTGTCAACTATAAAGAACATAATCCTTGTGAAAGTTTAAAAACTAAAATTTAAAAATAATAATAATTTCGATTTATCTAAAGCATACTTAAGCAATATAAGTTATGTGATATTATTGTAATATTTAATGTTTTATAGTGGAAGCTTAAAAAACCGGGAAAATGTAAATGACGTATGACAAGAATTTCTTTATTTATAGATTATTTAATAATCATCTCAACTCATTACCAATATTCATTATCATTATATCATATTTTCAAAAAAATGTAATATTTGATCTATGACACTATGCAGGAAGCATTATAACATTTATAGATATATCAAAATAATGGAAAAATCTCAATAAGGTCTTCCTCGTACGGTTGCAGCATCGTATACTGTAAACGTTATCTTCAGAATAGTAATCTCGACTTAAAGTTTACATTATGAGTTGATTTCTTTGGCTTACTTCATTATATCCTGTTGCCTAAAAACACATAATAGACAATATACATTTAGCGAGTTTTGTGTATTAGTATCCTTGTGTCCGCTTTTCGGTTGTTATGTTTGTTGGATAATATAAAAATACAATAATCATATAAGACAATCCTAACCTACTTCTATAAATAATTTCAGTTTTGTAGTTATATACTGAACCTACAACGTCTAATAAGGTTTAAAAACATAACTTAGTCGCTGTTATTTTTTATTATTATTTCAAATCATGTTTGGACATCTTTATTCGCCATCAGCCACGTATTTATCATATGACAGGCCCTAAAAACAAGTTGGTAATAAAAAACTTGTACCAATGCATCAACACTTTTAAAAAGCATTACGACTAGTAAACTTTATGTCGTTGATTTATGCTGGGAAATGTATTCTTGGTCTGTTTCTTGGTGGCTCACCAATAAATCTTATCACTCGTAATTATAGAATGCGGGGTTTGATCCCTGCGGTGGACATAGTTCAGATTGCCTATTGTACATATTTTTACACTTAAAGAAACATATCGTTTTAAACAGATTCATTCTAAAATAGGTTCACTTATGTACAATGCATATCATTAAATTAACTGTAAAATGCTTACGGAAAACCAAGATTTTTACTTCAGAAGTAGTTTCTCAGAATGCGACGAATCCCCTGGTGGCTCAGCGGTAAGCTGTCATGACGGCTTATATAACGCTAAAATTCGGGATTCGAATTCGTTTCGGGCACAGCTCGGATAGCTCATTGTAGTATTTGCGCTAAAGGAAAACAACAAACAAGATGCAACAGAGTGTGTGTGGGTCAACTTAGCTTTGATGTTTGGTAATATCGCTAAGCAGGCCCAACCTCTTGGGTTAAAGGCCCAAAACACAGCTGCAGCAGCGAGGGGTGCCTAACTGTTAACAGAATAGTCATAAAAGCTTTTTCTAATTATTTTGTTACTCATAATTAAGACTATTTATTATTAATTTTAATTAATATTATAACATTTCAACAGCTCTTCTAGTAGAAGTTATTGCTTAATTCAATATAACTTAAATGATGAGTATCAACCAATTACCTTCTTTTTTCTCTAGAAACTAAATTTCGGTATTTCTTTATTGAAGTACTACAATATGAGAAACTTATTCATGGTAAATATTTCAAAAGGATTCGTTTCAAGACTATTTTCGCAACTTGGACGCAAACTTTGATCTCCAAGTCCTTAAAACTATAATTTTTGTTTCAAGTAATTAAACATTGTTACAGATAAAATGCGGAGTTTTTCGTTTTTAAATCATCAAAACTTGGCTTCGCTTCACTCTACGGTATTAGAATGTTTGTTTATGCTATTCTGGATAAAGTAAGTTCACTAATCAACCCCCCCCCCCCCCGTAAATGTGCAAGAGGAGGAAAAGTTTGGATCGTGCTAAATAAAAGGATTGTTTGTTTGTTTTTGAATTTTGCGCAAAACTACACGAGGGCTATCTGCGCTAGCCGTCTCTAATTTAGAAGCGTAAGACTAAAGGGAAGGCAGCTAGTCATCACCACCCACCATCAACTCTTGGGCTACTCTTTTACCAACGAATAGATAGCCCTCGTGTAGCGTGACATCATCAACATAAAAAAAATCGGCCATTGTTTTCTTAATAGCTTTAACTTAATTTTGATAAACCTTACGCTACGGGAATCATTTCATCACAACTTAGAATGTGTATTCAGCAGTAGATTTAAGCTGATTACTATAGTTATTCTAAGTCAAATGCTGTTATCAATACAATAGCATACCTTGTGTTACCATGGTAACATTCCAAGCAACTGTGAATTGTACTACAAAGAATAAACAATGCACACTACTGTTGTTAAAACAATAGCATTTTGTTGAGGGATTTTGCAAGCGTGCGCCAAAGATGTCGCCTGATGGTGTAATTTTTTAATCTGTGTTTTTTATCCGAATTTAATTGTTTTTTAGTAACATATCTGCCAGTATGTAAGACGAACCGTATACTGCATTCAACACAAAATGTTTGTTTTCTAGACAAAAATAAGAAAACCCTATAACTTGAACACGTAAGAAAGAAAGAAAGGTCCATCTTTCGAAAACGCCTGGGTTTTAGGGTTTCTTATGTTTGTCTTAAACTGGTATTTTGAACTTACATCATAGATGTTTTTACTTAAAATTGTATTCTCACGAGATCCTGGATCAAAACTGTAGATAATTGTCAGAGACAATTAGTAATAATTTTTCATAGTAATGGACCTCAAGAAAGAGACTTTACTAAAACTTCAGGGCTCAGCGGTAAGAGTAAGGGCTTATAACACTAAACATTGGGGTTCGATACCAGCGCTGAGCAGAACACAGATAGTTCCTTGTGCAGTTTTACTTTTAACAACAAAGTAATACGTCATCAAAACTATGCGACTAAGGGCAAGCTGTATCTTCTTCAACTACACACTCTTCAAGATTTCTATACAGTTT
>NW_013669504.1:100195-102925 GCF_000517525.1 Limulus polyphemus | reverse complement strand
ATGAACGTATCTACTAGTCGCCAGATGAATTCACTTGCTAGTTTTCGGATGAACGTATCTACTAGTCGCCAGATGAATTCACTTGCTAGTTTTCAGATGAACGTATCTACTAGTCGCCAGATGAATTCACTTGCTAGTTTTCAGATGAACGTATCTATTAGTCGCCATAAAAATGAAATTGCTAGTCAGCAGTTTAGTTTACTCACTCACAGGGAAGCTCCGGGAATGAAAAGATTAACGGGTCTTTAGATAAATCTCTCGGAAGTTTATAAACTGAACAGTGATATACCTCTGCTCTTGGCGACTGAAATCGACATTTTTTACTCAGCACCTTGGTCGATAACTTCAGTATGTTTCAGTTCCACATGGGAGGAGCAAGAGCATTTTTGAAGCTTTTCGTATATAATAAATACTATAGAGGTCTCTGCTGTGACGTCATATCTTCAAGTGTAAACGGTTTGTTTGGCTTCGATAGGAAGATAATATTATTTGTTTTAGTAAATGTCTACGAGACAACCATCCTACACTGTGTCAGGTATCTACGTATCAGATTGGAAAGTATTTTGATAGTGAATAATGACAGTTTTTAAAAATGAAATACAAAATCTCTTCCTTCCAGTATTAATATGAGGTTTGGCGGTTTTTTGTTGAAATCCCTTGATAGTAAGTACGTCCGTACCATGTATCAGTTAAGCTGAGCCAAACTACTTGTTATATCCAACTAACATTAAATTCCAGCCAGTCACGTATCCTGAATTGACGAACGTTCACTGGTATTGATAGCTACCACAAGTAACTCACAAGTTTTAGAAATCATCGGTAAGAAACGGTCACCTGTGGTCTACAAAGACAAATAGAATGTCATCAACTAGGCTGACGTAAATATATCAACTGGACCTACGAGTCGGCTGCCTTCAAACCCAGATAAGGACAGCCTAGTCCACACCAGAAACATCGATTCATAAATCTTGATACCCGAGGGATGGTAAGTCAATCCGAGAGTTGGGAAATAAGTGCCTAGACTTATCCTCTCATGACAATTTCCTTTTGTCTAGTTTTGATTCTGGGGGTCCCAGAGTTTATGACCCCGGACAAGATGGCGGCGTTCTTCCTGCCACTGCCCTCTCCCTCAGTTTCAAGATTTTAATAATGGAACAACAACAAAGTATTTTGTTAGTGAGATCCTGTCGGCGGTTAAAAGCAGAGACTATTTTACCTTTGTACAATTGTATAGCTCAAATGAAATATCCTATCAAAATATTGTATACATATACATATATATATATTTATTTATTCCGTTAGAGTTATATTTAATAACAAATTTACTGCTTTTCTGTCATTTTGTTTCTGAGAAAGAAAACCCTTACTTTTTATCATTATACATTGCTTTCTAGCATATGAGGTAGCTTTTAACAAGAATAACGTCACACTTTTGACTTTCGCAAACATCAGTATCAGGCGGGTGGGGGATGGCTCAGATTGTTCATCGAAATGATATTTTAAATATCTCCTCAATAGGTCATCAGAACTTTACAATACTGTACAGTGTTTTCTTTTATAACAATATCTATGTAATGACTGAGTCCCAAATTCTGGGAATGTCTGTAAGTATCATAGCAAAAAGTTTGAATTTCTTGTTCTTCTTTCTTCTTTTTTACTACATAATAATTCAAAAACCAAAACAATGATATCAACCAATTTCACTGAGGTGACACAGTTTCAAACGGAGTATCCACTTTTATAAGTATTATTAATAACTAGTAGTAATTTTGAAAAACAATAATTCTAGTGTAAATGATGTTATCACTATCCCTTGAGTTAGCTTTCTAACAGAAATTTGTTGTTATTTTAAAAATCTTAAGTACAGAGTGAAACAGGAATTATCAGCCAATAATAGATAATCAATAAATATTACAGTTGGAACCTCATTGTACTTTGAACTTGGTCATAAATACAACCTACCTATGTCTATTGAAACATTACATTGAAAAAAACAAATAAAGAAAAACTTTTCAAAATAGAAAGTAAATGTAAGGATGGTTAATATCAATCCTTCAAAAACAATGCAAATAATATAATAGGGATGAAATTTGCATCATTCCTACATAATAGCACAGGCAAGTATTAACATATAACATTTTAATTTGTCCATTATTTTTGTCACTAAAATACATATATATGTGCATATTAGCCATCAGAGGGTACTATGACAATATACTTTTTACAGCTTATTTGTAACAATAGTGTTAGAATATATGAGATTCCACATTGTTAAAATAGACAGTAGTGTTAGAGTATTTGAGAATCTGCGAGGATTTAAAGTAGCCAATATGAAACAATCTGCATAATGACTAAAAATTACTTTTGACATTATTCACTTTTCTTTCGGTGCTCAGCCAGATATATATATTAAAACTTTCGAAAGGAACAAAATGCTGTAATTTTCACAAATTATTTGTGTTTTGCTGCTGTCTCCTTTAGACATGTAATTATGTAAAATATAGCCTAAAAGTTTCAATAGTCACCACCTTCGGCTTTCAGGTCTGTCTTACTGTTAATTTTAAAGTTAAGAATGGTTTTAACTAAATTATTTTACATCTCAACTTATGTTACTGCCCGGCATGGCCAGGTGGTTAGGACGCTCGACTCGCAATCTGCGGGTCGCGGGGTCGCATCCCCATCCCACCAAACATGCTCGCCCTTTCAGCCGTGGGGGCTTTATAATGTGAC
>NW_013669504.1:93869-99232 GCF_000517525.1 Limulus polyphemus | reverse complement strand
GTGTAGCTTTGCGCGAAATTCAAAAACAAACAAAACTTATGTTACTTTGAAAGAATAAAATAATTTTATTGTTCACAATTAACATTTATCCAAACCATATTAGAAACGGATACTTTCAAAGTTTCAAGCTAAAAACCTTCTTTCGAAACTTTCTATTTATAACAAACATACGAATATTTCAAGAATCCATCTCTCCTACAGATGGTAACTTTTGCTACATTATGTATGGTAGGCTAACTTTCATTTTAAATTTTGATTAAACCTTTGATTTTCTATAATCTTTTTAATGCCCGTAAAACAAATGTTAAAATAGGTACTAAACATTTAAAAAAGCCGCCACTATTTCTTTAAAAACACGTGTACACTTACTGCCAAACGATTTTATTATAAAAAAATAACTCACAGGGGGCTATGACGTCATGACGAAGACCATTAGTGAAACTAGAACATTCATAAAGCTATTCTATTTAGTTTTTCGGTAGAATCATATTAAACCTCTCTAGGCTATGATTCGGATTCCCGTTAGATGAAATAATACCTCATCATTAAGAGATTTGTAGTCCTTTGTGTGTCGTGTTAAAGAAGATGAAACATAAAATTGTAATATTTTCATATCTGATTAATAGATTTATCATATACGGTTTGTAAGCGTCTCTACTTTTTATGTATATAAAAAAAAGATATGTTATGTGGAAATACTTCGTTCTGTAGTAATGATATTTTGAAAAGATGTAGAAAATAAACGTAGAAAAAAATAAAGAAACCTTAAAACCCAATAACTTTCGAAAGGTAACGCTTTTTTTTCTTCTTCTGTTGTTTCGAAAAAGCTTGGAGTTATTCAGGTTTTTGTTATTAAAATATGTCATTGTTGGTATAAGGTGCTGAAAATTGCTGAACATAATATATTTAAGCGAGATTCGGTATATTAAATTTTGGCAGAAAACACAAATATTATAAGATAATCTTTAATTTCGTCGCCTTAATAACGGTTTCAGTCTCTTCCAAATCCGTCATTAACCTATTTCTCTCCAGGATATTTTGAATCATCTTGGTAACTCTTTTCATGTTATTCAGGTTATCCCTCTTTAACCTTCTTATTTTTCAGGATGTTTTTGAACCCTCTTAGTAATTGTCTCAGGCTCTTCCAAATCCCTCCTTAACCTGCACTTTTTCCAGGATTTTTTTGCATCAACTTGACAACTCAAGTTCTTTTAAGCCCTTCATTAACATTTCTTTGTTTGTTTGTTTCAGAATGTTTTTGCATCAACTTAGTAATTTTTCAAGTTCTTCCAAACCTCTCTTTAACGTATTCTATTTACAGAATTTTTCTGAATGATTGTTTTCGTGACATTTACTAACATTTTGTAAACCTAAACTGAGATCCCTGCATGGATTACACGTAACATCTGATCATTGTTCATTTTAGTGAAGTAAACAAGCGAACAGAAACGTTAATAAATAACTAAGCACGCTTCCCAAACGAAATCATTTTCACTTCTAAAATAAAAAAAAACAGAAATATCGATGTGTTGTTGAATTTCGTAACAAAATTCTGTTTTATGAAGATACGTTTCAACTCTTAAGAGAAAGCAAAATTTAGTCAGAAACCAAATGTCATAGACTTCCAATAATAATGGATTTCAAAGACCCTCAGAACTTGAAACACTCAAGACTTGTTGAAGATTCTCACTTTATTAAATCATCAATCCATAAGCTCACCACCTGATTGCCCCACAGTACCAAAGTGAGTCTTGTGTGATCAATAACTACGTCATTATTAAATAAGAAAATTCCAGCCACCTAAACGAGCTTCCAAATGTCTTGTGTCATGGGGAGAGGGAAGGAGGGGGTGTAGTATTTACTAGAGTTACAGGGTAGGTGACCTTAGCGTTAGCATTCGTCTCCCATTTATCTCCACTTGAAAATTGACCGAGCTTTTCCTAGTGTTCACTGTACTCTTGTCTCTAGGGTTTTACAAATGACGAGGCTAATGTCTCTCCAGTACTTCTCCGTCAGAGCAATGGAGAGACGATGTCTCCCTCCGTAAGGCCTCATTACCCGCGTTCCAACAAGGCTACCATCGGCACTCGCCGGCCATTGATCTTCTAGAAGTGTTTAGCTAACGCTATCGATAGTGGCATGGAATTGCTTAGATTGCCTAACATGTTTATTAGGATTCTGTCATCGAGGCCTCGCTCCTCATCGACTTCGGTAGTTTAGAAGAACTTTGAGATAGTTAGATTATCTTCTTTGTAATGCGTACTGAAGAGTGTTTGGGAGTATAAGATGGAGAACTGTTACGTATTAACTTGCTTTTAACTATCTTATTTTAAAGTAAAGTGGAAAGACGAAACTTTCTTTGTTAAGAACGAAAGCGTATGGGACTTCGAAGAACCAAATAGAGCGAAGTTTTCAATGTACATGTCATATACAAAACAGACTCATAACAGTTACATATTATCAACGATGTGTGAATTTCAATTACATGCAATATATGACTATGAAAAATGTTTAATAAATTATCTTCAGATTCCTTATATTTTTCTACGCTACATCTCATTATGTCTGATACATGATCGTAGTCTTCCGGTGAAAGACAAAAACAACATTTTGATTTAATAATTTGAAAAATGACAAATTATCACCTTCGATTCTTTGGGTATTTCTAAAGATATGATAAAGATACATAACATACATTAACTTTAATAAGCATATTTAACACACACACACACTAAGCTTATGTTTGAGATAAAATAATTTCAGTGTGAAAAATTGAACACATATAATATTGTCTGAGAAATCTTTGGTAACAATAATTTCAAAGTTGCGAATTTTGATAAACATGGAAATAACTAATAAAATATTTAGGAAAATGTTTTCAAGGCTTATGATATTTGTACGTGTGATACCACCAAGAAATATATACAACCTTTTCGCAAAGATGGTGGCTTTATTGTAGATAGCAACAGATTAAAGAAAATGGACATTGATTCCAGTTTGGTGATTTTGGCAAAAAATATTTAGCAATGGAGTACTTTTGTGCATTTTTTTTTGAAGAAAGGATCTTTAGTTTAAAATCTAATTTTGATAAGTGCTAGTTCAGGTAAGTTATGTCTTGTTTCCGCAGTTTGAAAACGTACTGGTTCTGGTAAAAGTAAGTTTCGAATTCATTGGGTCTACGACATATTTTCTTGGTTTTATGTAAGTTTGTTTTTTAAGCGCAAAGCTGTACAATGAGCAATGTGCGGCGTGTCCAAAACAAGAATCGAATCCTGAATTTTAGTCCTATAACATCTCAGACTTACTGCTGATATACCTTTGGAAGCAATTATTTATATTTTTTGATTTTATATTACATCAAATAAAAAAAAACACTTTCATGAAAAGATATTTCATACGTAAAAACAGAAATTAATTTACAAAGTACAGTAGTGCCATGTCCTTTTGTCAAATAAGCATATTGAAATATGTTTCATTAAATCCGTTTTACCTAAAACTGTGTCATAGGAAATAATCTCAACATTTAAATTTAATGTAATATATCAATAGATAAAAAAGTCCCATATTATTATTTTACCTTATTAGAAGCCATCATAAACCAGTTTTTATGTGTCATTCTTTCTCGATTATGAACAGTATTATTTTATTATTTTACTTTATTAGAAGCCATCATAAACCAGTTTTTATGTGTCATTCTTTCTCGATTATGAACAGTATTATTATTATTATTTTACTTTATTAGAAGCCATCATAAACCAGTTTTTATGTAATTCTTTCTCGATTAAGAACCGTGTTTCAACACAGTACTTCTAACTTAGACATTCGCAAAATCTTTCTGTGTATAAACAAATATTAAAAATGAAGAATATTTGAAGAGAGAAAATTAGAATATATTTTAAAGGCATCATTTATTCACTGGACATAGTTAATGAACTGGCTTTATTGACCAATTATCGTTAGTTACAGATATGGAATTGTTTGTTCGTAGTTAAGCACAAAGCTGCACAATGGGTTATCTAGAAGACAAGTACCCTTAAATTCAGAGTGGGCACTATTAAGGCCTGACAAAATAAACTTTTCTGAAATAGTCACATTTGGCAGAAAATAAAATATATTCAGTAACGAATAAGTCACCTTCCACTTTTGGCTCAGTCTCTTTATTTATTCTGTTCTTCAAACATCACGAAACCAAACTTTACTATATGACGTCACATAATTGGTTAAGACGTTACTGTATGAAAAGCGTCCAAAGGCGATTTAGAGATATTTATGGGATATAGGTCAGAGCTTCCTTCTGGCTAATCCATGACTTCAAAGATTTCTAGTTTATGCTAGTCCATAAGAATCCTAGCAGTGTGACACTTGACATAATACTTGATTAGTAAAATTCTTGTCCCACCGCATTGGCGAAATGTGATACATCCACGTCAATACATCGTTGAGCAGTAAATTTGGCCAACCGAAGCTTAATAAATCACATTGTTGCCTTTCCCTACCATAACTCAACTGCATCCAAAATGGTGATATTTAAAAATATCGCAGTGAACATAATGTTTGTCTCTAGCTCTCGAAATACAAATCGTTCGATCATTGGTAGAGACACGAAACCTTGCCTCGCCCTAAAGAATACAAAGGTCCAATAATCATTGTTTCTAATTCTGACAAACTTAACAAAATTCCATATAGTAGTTACGTATGTGATGCTGTGTAGTCAAATACGGGGATAAACCAGGACTTCTCGACCCTAAGTTCAGTCCAAGAAGTTTTTTCACCTTTCAGTCAATGTACTCGCATTAGTATCGCTAAAGTTCATATTGACTTCTAACAACCATATTGTACATAACGTGGTTTAGTTGACTTTCTGTGTCCGTGTCTTGGCTGACTAGTGTACAGACCAATTATCTAAGAACGTGGCCATAATCTTCCTAAGAGAAACCTGAATACATCAAAATGATCTACCATTTCTGTCCATGTTGGCCAAGTTTTCAACTTTTAAACAGCTCTGACAATTTGTACTTCCCTAAAACAAAAAGAAACCACCAACAGAAAATAACATTGTTACGTTGTTATGATATAGTAATAAATAAAATTGGAGTAAAATATGCTGAAAAAGCAAATCAGCAAATTACCAAATTGTCCTAAATTTTTATCGAATTTTAGCACTCATTCTGTATATTAAAGAGGTATACTTGGTGGGTTGATTCCTAAACAAACTTTTTCAGTACTCGCTCTCTCTTTCTTTTATTTATTCTGGAGAAGGATTTCAACTCCTTGCGGTATCTACACTGAGTGGTCACAAGTAAATAGACACCTAATTGTTCGTCATTTAACTGATTTATGCTAACTAATTTGTGTTCACAGAG
>NW_013669504.1:90097-93077 GCF_000517525.1 Limulus polyphemus | reverse complement strand
CTCTGTGAACACAAATTAGTTAGCATAAATCAGTTAAATGACGAACAATTAGGTGTCTATTTACTCGTGACCACGCTGTGTAGAAACTGTATTGCCCACCATTATTGGACGAATTCGCACTAGCTTCCCGACTATGAGAGAATAAAACCCATACCCTCACACAAAACACAGTATTAGCCTTTCATGTTGGGCAATACAAGATTTGATTCCTCAGCTTCATAAAGCCGTTTTCTCCGAGGTTTTTGTTAAGTTCTATCGGTAGAAGAAGCCTCAACGAAGCTTGCTTACTTCCCGCTGTAAGGTGGCTAAGTGCAGTGTATGCCTGAAGTGTATGCCAACATGAACACTTTTACAATTTTGTGCAAGAAGAATATAGTCCTGCCAATCCCCTAAACTCCACATTTTTTAGGCCGAACACTTTTGGCAGTAAAGTGTGGTTTTTAGGTTAACAGATCGAGCCATTGAAGTACTTTTTCATTTTGTTCTGGTTTCAATAACGGAAACCGTGACACGCCTCTGTAACCATCCAGTCACCTTAATTAGGTCATAAACTCGCACACTGGATGTTAATTGAAGAAAATATTAATAAAATAATGAAAATATTCCATTCTGGTGGTAATCACAACAAGTAAATGTTTAGACTGATATGTAACCCAACATTTATAGTTGCGATAACTATTAGAAGTTTTATAACTATTTCATGCATTTAAATGATGCAGAATTTTTCGAAAGTTAAAATATCACACTAATAAGTAATACATATTAATAGTGCAGAATCTATTAGAAGTTAACAGTTTGTAAGTGATAATTTAGTGTTGTTCCTGAAATAACTTTGCGCTTTTCGAACAAAGTCCTTGTTATTTTAGGTCACAATTATTTCTTTGAAATTATGAAATTATTTGAGATCACTCAGCATAATTATTGATTATTCCAGTAGCGATGGCTTATTTCATTAAAATAGCTTTACAATTCTTCAACACACTCATTAAAAGTATTATTAAGTAGTAATGACTTTCTTGAAATAATTTTGAGTTTCGTAATTATAGGTACACTTTGATTAATATTTCATACAAAATAATTTTAAATCGAATTTTACATAAGGTTTGTTTGTTTTGAATGTCGCACAAAGCTACACGAGAGATATCTGCGCTAGCCGTGCCTAATATAGCACTGAAATACTAGAGGGAAGGCAGATAGTCATCATCACCCACCGCCATCTCTTGGGCTTCACTTTTACTAACAAATAGCGGGATTGACTGTCAGGACTAAAAGGGATTTGGTGGGATGGGGGTTTGAACCCGCGACACCCAGATTGCGACTCTGTATGAAGATAAACATCTTTAGGAATGTACTTCTTTCTTGAATTTTTATTGTTGAAACCCCCCATTTGAGAACTGACCGTTTCCCGCTTTACTTCTCCTTGTAACTATCATTTTGTAATTTAAGATTTGGCGAAACAAATACTATGACCTTGAGTTTAAAGTAGATACACTGTTTGCATGTCAGTGTCCCTCCATCTGCCTATTTGTCATGTCAGTGTCCCTCCATCTGCCTGTTTGTCATGTCAGTGTCCCAATATCTCCTTTCTTTTCATGTCGGTGCCCCTGCATCTGCGAGATATTTCGTATAAAAGTACGCGAAATGGATATTTTGACTTTTCCAAAGTAAAAGGAGTAACACATTGTTTATTTTCGACGGATGATGGTCACCGATTACTAGTTTAGATGGCGTTAAATACGATAAACAAAGATATGTTAAGTTACCCAAATTCTTCCAAACATGCCCTGAATGTTTTGATACAGTTTCACACATGCACCCTGATGTTTATATTCCGCAAGATAGTTTGAGGCTATTCAGCTTTTCAGCTAAATTTAGCAGACAGATTTTCTTCACATCATAGGGAGATGGACGGAGCAACAAAATCCACACCATGACCAGCTGAGAGTTGCAGTTTCGAGCAGTGGCAGCTTCCATCAGCCAGGCTAGGTCGATGTCAGAGTAGTCTATCAGTAGCGTTTCATATGACTTATAGGTATGGAAAACCACACCAAATCAATTTTCACACATATATATAGACTGACAATCTGTATCATCGACCAAGCTGAGTTGATGAAAGAGAGCTGACACAGCTCCAGATTGCTTTCTTTAGCTGCTCATAGCATATGGGTTCTGTTACTACAGTGTGTTTTTACGTGATAATGCCTTAAGCATATGGGTTCTGTTACTGTAGTGTTTTACGTGATAATGCCTTTAGTGCATGGTGCATAATTATCCAAGTTTGAGGAAGTTGAGTCACAACATATATATAAAATGTCTATTTTGACAGGAAACAACAGACAAGCTCAGCATAATAAATAAGTCATGTAAAGTCACATGACAAAGGAAGACGTTAAATTGATTATTTTCCCTATTCGTTGTTGTATTGTAGAGTTAATAAGTTTTAGACAGGAAACAACAGACAAGCTCAGCATAATAAATAAGTATGTAGAAGTCACATGACAAAGGAAGACGTTAAATTGATTATTTTCCCTATTCGTTGTTGTATTGTAGAGTTAATAAGTTTTAGACAGGAAACAACAGACAAGCTCAGCATAATAAATAAGTATGTAGAGTCACATGACAAAGGAAGACGTTAAATTGATTATTTTCCCTATTCGTTGTTGTATTGTAGAGTTAATAAGTTTTAACTATAACATTTGAAATAGATGTAATGACGCATAAATGCATATACAGAACAATTCATAAGTTTAAATTAATCGTCTCTAACAACAAAATTTATTCCTAGTATATATTTGTTCATTCTTAGCATCTAAGTTTAAAGCGATCATCTCTGACAGGAAAATGTCTTCCCAGCTTCGGGTCGTATTAGTACGTTCTTAATATACAAGTTTAAAGCGATCATCTCTGACAGGAAAATGTCTTCCCAGCTTCGGGTCGTATTAGTACGTTCTTAATATACAAGTTTAAAGCAATCGTCCCT
>NW_013669504.1:71278-89949 GCF_000517525.1 Limulus polyphemus | reverse complement strand
CTTCCCAACATCGGATCATATTACTGCGTTCTTAATATACAAGTTTAAAGCGATTGTCCCTGACAGGAAAATGTCTTCCCAGCTTCGGGTCGTATTAGTACGTTCTTAGTATACAAGTTTAAAGCAATCGTCCCTGACAGGAAAATGTCTTCCCAACATCGGATCATATTACTGCGTTCTTAATATACAAGTTTAAAGCGATTGTCCCTGACAGGAAAATGTCTTCCCAGCTTCGGGTCGTATTAGTACGTTCTTAGTATACAAGTTTAAAGCGATCGTCCCTGACAGGAAAATGTCTTCCCAACATCGGATCATATTACTGCGTTCTTAAAATACAAGTTTAAAGCGATCGTCCCTGACAGGAAAATGTCTTCCCAGCTTCGGGTCGTATCAGTACGTTCTTAGTCCACAAGTTTAAAACAATCGTCTCCGACAAAAAAATGTCATTCCAACACCGGGTCGCATCAGCTCAATAAATAAAAAAGTAATCAACAGTAAGGCTACCAAATGTTGTGTACTTATAACTAATGAACCTTCCAAAAGTTTGTTACAGAAAAAACATTTAATTAAGTTCTAACACATTTTTCTATTGCTTTTAAACCATTCCGTAGATAAGTCTATTATTATAACGCATGGTTGGACCTGTAAATCGTTGTCGGCAAGTATAAAGCTACTTTTTTTGTTTGCGTGTGATCGCTGTTTTCTATATTTAATCGCTAGTGAATCATTTGTTCCAATTCATTATTCTATAATTGGATGGATTCGTCATTAGAAGCCGCGTCACAGTGGCCTACTCAGTTACTGTCCGGGATCATTTCCTGTACTTGTTTTCAATATTCAAGTCGGTTTCATCTCAACCGTGAAACAGAAGTATCCGTCATTAAACTGTTGCAAGCTCAAGCTCTCTAATTCTGACGTAGCTCTGTCGGGTAATAATTACAAAGTGACTCTGGGAGGTGTCCTCATTCGGACTTGTTAGCTAAAAAATAAAAAACTGTTCGTGAACACCTGGTGGCGAGCACCTGTCTTCTCTCTAAGGGTGGACCAGTTTTTAACACAGTTCTGTACACCATAAGGATTTTGTCATTAGTTAAGCGTGTGTTCGTGCAGAGCTGGTTCTTTTAATATGTAAATTTGATTAATTTTATTCTTCCTTCAAAAACACAGCTTGCACCTTGCAAATCGAAAGTTTAATAATATCGAGATTATTTTGTTAATATTTCCCAGAAGAAGGCTTCTCTCGTCAGCCTCCCCGTATTCGACGTTTCGGATTTCGTGTTAAAACCAAAATACATTCTAAAAGTCTAGAAACGTTTCGTACACTACATCATATTTGAGTAGATAGGGCGGTCGATTATTTTTAAACGTTCTTTGTTTTGATCGTGCTATATTTCAAGAACGAAAATTTGAGTTTTCGGATTTACAACGCTAAAATCAGGAGTTCGATTCCCCTCGATGGACACAGCAGATAGCCAGATGTGGCTTTGCTATAACAAAACACATATACACTGTTAGCTTCTAGTTGCGTTTTCTGGCCGCTAGGTAGACAAATCTGTTCTTATGAGTAGCGCAATATTTCAGCGATGCACGAGTGCACAGAATCGTTTTGTGTGAGTGTGTTGGGTTTAAACTTGATAAATCCAAAATTTAAGCTGTTAGCACATTGGATCTGTGCACCAAAACTTGAGTTGCTTCATATGGCGTACTGTTTAACTGGTACACAAAGTAATCCACGTTAATTAAATATAGCTTAATATCATACGCTGAAGTAATTTTATTTCTGTTAGCTGGAATACGCCATCCCCCAGTGGCTCAATGGTATTTCTGCGGACTTATAGTGCTACAAACCGGGTTTCGATACCCGTTGTGGGCAGAGCACAGATAGCCCTTTATGTAGCTTTGTGCTTAATAACGCACAACAACAAAAATAGAATAGGCCTGGTGGAAAGAGTGGAAAATAAACAGTTAACCGTATCTTTAAGATATAAGCACTCTCAAAAAAGGCTTGAAACCAAATCAAAGCCTCTCAAAATGTATTTTACAAAAGTTACAAAAGGCTATTACCTTTTCTTTATTATCAAAATGTTTGTTGTCTACTCCATTTTATATAAATGGTCAAATGTAGTGACACAGAGACAAACGTATTCGGTTTTCCAAAACTAACTAGTTGCTGCCTTGTGTGTGTGTCATACAATTAAACAACACACACATAGGATCTGTATGTATAGCACGTGCATCCTTTCAACATCTTAAATAATATCAGATTACCGGAAGTGATGTCAACTAGTTTCTTGCTAATAAATCGTATTCGTTAGCTAGTTGAAGACATTTTGTATAAACAGTCTTATTAAAACTGTTTTTTTATGAAATACTTAGATGCATAAAAGAATTCCACCTAAAAGAATATCTTAATTGGAAGAACCATTAAACGTTATTTTATCATAGTCTATAAATCTGTCGAATTTAGGGACGAGAAGGAAATATATGTACTTTATTAACCAAATAATTAATATTTATTTTACATGACCAGCTTTCTTTATATTACCTAATGTAAGTTTAATAACATAACTCCAGTATGTATATAGAGACCGGGTTTCGATACCGGTGATAGCCCCTTGTGTAGCTTTGTGCTTAACTTCAAACAAACTAAGTTGGAAGTGGTGGATTAGCCAACTTTTGAGTTATTATTTACCAACGAATAGTAGGATTGACCGTCACATTATAACGTTCCCGCTGCTGAAAGGGCGTGAGCATGTGCGGGGACGGGATTCGATCCTGCAACCATGAGACTGTAAGTCGAGCGCCCTAACCATCAGTCCGTGTCAGGTTCCAAGTCGACGAAGCATTTACATACAAAACTTCAATAATTCGGTGTGACATTTAAACAAAGGATGTTAACAAGTCCAAGTATAATTCGTAAAAGTGCAGTAAATAGACTTTATTGTGCTATATTGACGAATTTATTCCTGTGAGATATTAATTTTCTTACGTCGATCCAAGCATGCTTGCAGCAATAACAACTTTAATCCAGAATCAGACCTAGTTAGCATTTCTCTGGTATTTTTTTTCTATAGGGTATTTATTACTCGCCAGAAAGTTAAGAAAAAGTACACTGTTTTTTTTATCTTGCTCGAAAGTTTTCAACGCAAGATGACATCGTACGAGAAATGTAACGATTTTTTTACAACATAATGTAATGTAGGAAGGAGTTCGTTTCCATCTAAACATTTGAAAATAAAAACAAATGAGTGAAAAAGAATCTTGGTGACACTGTTTTTTACAAACAAGAACTCGGAAAACTTACAGCTTTTTCCCTCTTGTGTTACGATTCATTTCTAGATATTAATGTTCTTGCAGTTCGACACGCCAACATTATACAAACATAAGTTCAGTATTCAGTCACACTACTATGTATGAATATTTTCTATGAAGCCGTGTATTTAACCCACAAAATTACAATACTACTCAGCATATTACATCTTTATTTTTCTCATAATTATATTAGATTATCAAAAACACTTGGAATAAGGGGGGTGCGTGTCCCCTCACTTTTTCATTAAAGAAAATTCTCCATCCTATTTCAAAAGCATTTGCTTTTTTTTCACATTAGGATAAATTGCTCACCTGTTACACTAAAATTTAACGAAAACAAACACCTATTATGTATTTAGACAAGAGTCATATTTATAGGGTAAGTCTGTAGGCTTAAAACGCTAAATACGGGGTTTAGATACCCGTGATGGTAGCTTTGTGCTTAACAACAAAACAAACAAATTATTTATTGGATAAGTTCTTTGCAGAGCATTTAGCGAACAATGTTATGCTCACATTCTTATGCAAAAGCATTTATACCAATACTCTCTTTATAAGGTCGTCTTGGGAAGTTTTTCAAAGCTTTTTTTTAATATTAATTTGTTACTCCGATGTCTTTATCATACAGAACTCATCTTTATGCATCACGTTAGTTAGATCTGTTTAAATTCAAGAAACAAGGTACATTTTCTTCAGAATTTTGTATATTAACTCAATCAAACAGAATTACCAGGCAGTATAAATAAATTTATGATCGCAATATTCTAAATATTTCTATTGTATTGGTTAGAGTTATAATCATGTCGACAAAACCAATAATGCAAAATAAACTCCAAGGAACACAACAGCTATTTAAATTTGAACATAAATAACATAGAAGCTAAGGGGCCCTTTTCTATTGCACTTTCTTTGCTTTATATTTTAAAATTAGCATAAAATTTGTGATTATTTAAACATATATGCGGTGTGTCAAAATGGCATAGCAGTATGAAAATTTTCTCATAAGTATACTACAGGGGTTTTGTTAATGTATCAACATCAACTAGAAAATACCGAAACCGTTGTAACTACTAAAATTACGTAAAATTAACACTCTACTAAAATACATAATATTTTCATTAATCTAATCATTAATCGTAATCTTTTAGGTTTTGTATGTTGAAGCTAATAACTCACAACAAGGGAAAAACCTGAAACAAACTTTCACCACAAGCAGAAATCATTTATCAAAACAGTTTTACCCTGCGATTGGATTCATATGTCGAATTTGTCGTACAGTTCACCAAGGTGCTGTCAATTCCTGGAACAAGTCTAGCCAATGAAATTCTTTTCATCTATACATTCATTACGAAGGTCATCGAAGCGTTGACTTTTTTTTTCTCTCTTTCTATTCTAATTTAAACTAATATATTCATTTCTAAACTCTCTTCTTCTGCTCAGTGGGTGTTGTAACTAATTTTGAAAATGGAGTTTACGGATCACGTAACCTAAGCTAGTCCGGCCATTTTCTGCATTATCCGCCTCATTATTAAGGTCAGCGTTGTAGTAATTCGTCTCTGCAAGAGGGAACCACTAAAAAAAAAAGCGAATCAAACTGAGAGAATATTCACGCTTTTTCAGCTGTAACATTTCCTTTGCTTTTATGCCACCTTATTAAAGAAGTACTTTATATGTGTAACACTTGAGTGCATATGACTAGGAACGTGTTTGTTGATGTAAAAAACGTTAAGCAGCAACATTACGACATCCTGTTTGGTAACCCTTGTCATATTTTGTACCTCAATAGAAACATAGCAGAAAAACGAAATGTCTTGTGTTGGTTTAGCTAAACTGAGTGTATTGATGATTTTTGTTTCATTACTATTATTATTTTAAAATGAGAACCATATTATCAGATAGTGAAAACGTCTCGAGCTTGCCTGGAGTCCACATAACAGCACCAACAGGACAGTCAGTAGATATATATTATAGGATATATGGTGGCACCAGCTTTTAATAGCAACTGTTGATAACATGATGTATTCTCTAGGACAGTTGGTGGCGTAGTACCTTTAATAGCAATTCTTAATAACATGATGTTTTCTCTAGAATATTTGGTGGCGTAGTACCTTTAATAGTAATTCTTAATAACATGATGTTTTCTCTAGAATATTTGGTGGCATAGTACCTTTAATGGTAATTCTTAATAACATGATGTTTTCTCTAGAATATTTGGTGGCATATTACCTTTAATAGTAACACTTAATAACATGATGTATATTCTATGAAATTTTGTGTCATTGTGCCTTTAATAACACATATTAATATAATAACGTGTGCTCCAGGATACCTTGTGGCACGGTGCCATTAATAGCAACTCTTAATGACATGATGTATTCTCTAGGATATTTGGTATCATGATGCATTTAATTAAAGCTCATAATGACATGATGTCTTCTCTAGGATATTTAGTAGCATGATGCCTTTAATTAAATCTCATAATGACATGATGTCTTCTCTAGGAAATTTGGTAGCATGATGCCTTTAATTAAATCTCATAATGACATGATGTCTTCTCTTGGATATTTGGTAGCATGATGCCTTTAATTAAAGCTCATAATGACATGATGTCTTTTCTAGGACATTTGGTAGCATGATGCCTTTAATGTATAATTGTTCTAGTTGAATACATACAAACTTTAACGACAACACAGAAGAAAAAAGACCAATATGGACAAGACTTGGCAAACGTGAGATCTGAAAATGGAACAACCATAGTCACACCATGACTTGTCGCTTGTTTTTAGCCAGATAATTTCGAAACTCAATGTGTGCTGACCAAAGGTGAAGTTCATCAAGCATTGTCTTGAGTTACTGTGACAGTTTGAATTTGTGGGCATATGTCGTGAATACTCTACGTGCTGTTTGTTAATACGTAATTAGAAGAAAAACTGGTCTTTATAAAAGTAAATAAACAAGTTAATAGGAATTTATTTGTTAAAGCATAAGAACGATAATGAGGCATCAACAAATACTACATATGTTATTCTGTAACTTACATAAGTTGCGTATTATTGTACAAAGTATATTATTCTATTATTATTAAAACATCAAAAGTGCTACACAAATGATTTTTCCACCTGTATAAATTATACACTGCTGAATGGTGTATTTCCTGGATTATAATTTATTAATCAACAATACCATCTTTTTCCGGATAAATGGTATCGAATTTGTTAATATAAAGTTATAAAATACATATATTTATTAAAAACGAGTTTTCCCTCTGTCTGTCTGGTATCACAAGCTATTTCGATGAAATGTGGTAGAAGACCTAAGGTGAACTCCCATAATATCAAGTTCAAATGAATGTGCTATTGAACGAGTAGTTCGAGTTTGGCTGCCATTTCAGTTTTACCGCCTTAATGCTTCGAACGAGGGCTCAACTTAGTGAGGAGGCTGATATAAAAATCTGTAAAGTTGAAAGAAAACGAAAGTGACGTGCATAATACAACGCCTAGCATATGTACCTTTACATCAGTATGTACCTCCTCATTTTTTGGAAAGCTGCAGATAACAAAATGTTCACATTTTTTTTATGAGCACAAACTGTTTCCACTAAGTACTGCGTCTATTCAACCTCTGTATATCTCAGTTGATGAAAACATAAAAAAACACCTTGAAAATGGCATGAACACATTTAAAACTCATCTCCGAGGGCCTTAGTTTAATGATAAACTATTCATTTTCTTAGAGTTGTGTGCATATGTACCAAGATATCATTGTATTCCATCTGATAAATTCTATAATAAAAGTAGTAACATTTAAACTGAATCTTTGCGAGTCTTGTTTGATGATAAACTAGTTATTTGTCCCAGTATTTTGTGTGCATATGTACCAAGATATCATTGTATTCCATCTGATAAATTCTATAATAAAAGTAGTAACATTTAAACTGAATCTTTGCGAGTCTTGTTTGATGATAAACTAGTTATTTGTCCCAGTATTTTGTGTGCATATGTACCAAGATATCATTGTATTCCATCTGATAAATTCTATAATAAAAGTAGTAACATTTAAACTGAATGTATAAGAACTTCCTTAACAATGTACTACTCCCTTCGATCAATGTGACTACAATCCCATATGCATCCTAAAATATTTATGTTTCTCTCTTCTTACTTAAAACACTTTATTAGCAAGTTTCTTTGCTTGTTTTTATGCACAAAAGTACACAGTGGGCTATAACTATGCTGTACAGGGATCAAACCCTGAATTTTAAAGCAGTAAGTAAGCCTCAGACTTACTACTGAAACACCGAAGGGAAGCCTATTGTAAAAGTTAATCACCCTGGATACAGTAAACCATATCGTATAATTCAAGTGTTAAAATAACTACAGGTCTGTTTTATCGAGTTGGATCAGAGTATTTACATCACCAATGGAAACTATTGGGATCTCGAATATAAAATGTTGTTAGTCTTGTATAAGACAATAACATCACTATCTACTCTTTATTCTCACAAATACCAATTCTGTTACCAAATGGTAAATCACCCTTGCAGTACCAATTTTCACCTGTTACACAGTGTTTAACTCAAGAGATGGATAACGTCAGAGTTATCGATTTTCATGTGCGTTCAAACTGTTTTGAATTTCAACTTATATGACAGCATATTTTTACATTTACTGTTGTCATTGTTTCTATGTTAGTTACAAATTTATAGATAAAACAGCACTAAAGAAAATCGTGTTAATGTTATTTGAAAAATATAAAAACCGGCATAGAAATGTTTATTATCATAATACCTATGAAGTAGGGTTAAAACTACAAATGTAACAGAAGATGGTAAAGCTAAGATCATATATATATATATACATATATATATATTCACCGTATACTCATACATCGAGTATTGTATGACTAGTGGTGTTTTTAAATCAATTTGATGTATATATATATAACTATTCATACCTCTTAGCCATGGTATTACTAAGAACCTGGACTTTGATATAGTCTCTTGGGTTTTTACTTGAATATCATGAATTGAGACACAAAGATTTAGCAGAAGATTCAACAATTATATGCATTCCCTTACCGGAAATAAATTCGGTAAAGCAATAGATTGGTCTGGAGGGAAAAAACCTTTAATATATATATATATATATATACTTGTTACGGGTAGTGAGCAGAAAGGCTTGTGCCGACTGACAAGACAAATTTGTAGCCACCTTTAGTGACAGGAAACAAATTTACTGCAAACATCTAAGACATAATTTTAAGGTAGGTCGAGGAAACGCATTTTTTTCTTAGACTTTGGGGCATGCAAAACACTTACAACAAAATAGCATGTGGTGTGAAAAAAACTGTGCCTTCATCAGCTTAAAGCGTTTGGAATATACACTGTTCGTGTAATGTTATATTCTATATCTTAACACGGTGTAGTTATTTTTACTCATTTAACTTTAAAACAATCCACGTGGGCCTCACTAAAAATGTGATATAATCAAATTTTCATCCTTAGTTTGCGACAAGTAACACTGGAACTCACTCAGTCTCACCAAAATTTTAACGGAGATATCTTGCGCATGTGCAAACCTATCTCTCATTAATATAGACTGAAGTTCAAAATGTAAACAAAACAAAACTTAGGATACGAGCTCTTAGAGACATATCTTGATTTTGTTAAAAACTATAAGCAAAACGTATGATATGAGTCTTTAGAAACATATCTTGATTCCATTACAAAACTCAACTGTAAACAAAACTGAAGCCTTGAAATGTTAGATCTTTCTGTACAAATCTGGTCTGTTGAAGATAAGGTACAAGAAAACGTTTTATGGAACTTAACAGTAGAAAACGTGGTATTAAAGAAAATGAAAAATAGATTTTTTTACTTTAGAAATTGATGAGTCTTCATTAAATACAAATAAAAAATATAAAACGTAATTCAATTTTAGAGGCTTTTACAGAGAAATTCCACTTTTAAATCTTAAGAACATAAGCATTGTATTTAGAAAATGCTAGTAATTTTAATATTATACACATGTAAAACTCGTAGTCTTCATTTTTTGACCTTTATGATGAATGAATACACCATTCGTAATTAAATGTACATTATTTCCCTGTTATCTTTAAACCTAAATAAAACACCAGTTGTCCTTTATGGTAAATACTCTAAACTTCAATATGATATCAGTTGCCCTGTATAACAACTACTTCAAACGTAAATACATTAACTATCCTGTATGATAAGTACTTGAAACTTAAATACATTAGTTGGTTCTATATGATAATTACGTCAAAATAAATACAACATTATTTGTCCTGTATAATAACTATTTCAAATGTAAATACATTAACTGCCCTATGTGATAATCGTTTAAAAATATATACAACACTAGTTGTCTTGTATAATAACTACTTCAAACATAAATACAACACTATTTTTTTTCCTGTATGACGTCTATATCAAACATAAATATCCTATATAGTGCCTATACTATAGACGGAAGTATAACTTACTATTTTGTATCATGACCATTTTAAACAAATATCATTCATTGTGTGGAATAACGATTACTTTAACAGTAAGCGTCTAACACATGTTGTGACGTATAATTACTTCTGTACGTTTTATGTCACAAAAAAACGTTAGCTTGAGGGGTAAAACAATCAAGTTTCAGGAGTTGAGTTGGCACCT
Source organism: Limulus polyphemus (assembly GCF_000517525.1). Classification (NCBI taxonomy): domain Eukaryota; kingdom Metazoa; phylum Arthropoda; class Merostomata; order Xiphosura; family Limulidae; genus Limulus; species Limulus polyphemus. The sequence continues at coordinate 79,955 of NW_013669504.1, read as the reverse complement.
GATAAAAACAAATGAATATTTCATGTACCGTGTAAGTAGATAATAACATATTACAATATCGTGGGAAAAACACATGAAAGGACTTTACATAGGCTCATACAATTTTGTTCACAGAATTAAAGTGTCATCATTGGTGTTATTGTTCAATAAAACTAATGTTTGTTATCTCCAACCTCTGTTTCAAGCATCAAGTAAAACTAGGGTTTACTTGTGTATTGGCATGTTATGTTTTTTTCTGTAGTAAAGTATAAGTTGGGAACTGAATATCCCCGATATGTTGGAGATTGAAATTTATGGCTGTAGTACACGTGTGGATTTTGTAGATCAAGTTTCAGGAAATATGACTGAAAAATTAACTCTAGTTATCATAAGAGCAATTCAGCACTTTAGAGCAGAGTGTATCAGAAATGATAGCACCTAATAACCAAATCTTTTTTAGTTCGTTCTACCAAGTTCTGTATGCGTCTTGAAACGTGGAAGGAGATTTATTAGGCTTAATGAGCCAGGGAAATTGCTTCGTAAATCGGAAGCGAGGGTAATGGAAAATTGTGATCGCTATCATGAGTCGGGCAATTTTTCAAGTCAAATAGAAATAGTGGTCCGTAGAAGGCAAGGTTTTCATCTGGGTCTGATAGATATCCACAAAATATGATCTATCATTTCCGCACAGGGGGCGCTTAGTAAGGACTGGGCAGGAAAGGGTACAGGCTTAGCTAATATTTACTGTTTGTCGATGGAGGACAACCAGGGCAGATGCAGTTCCTGATTTTGTCATGATTGATTCTTGGTGAATCTAGAATGAAAAATGCGTGGAAGTTTTCCTCCCACTTGACTGCTCGATGTTCCGTGTCTGATTCTTTAGTCTTGGCTGCTTCTTGTCAATGACACTGTGTACACATGCTAGACTACAAGTGTGCGAAATAGAGTGGCTGCTGTCCTCTTTTAGCCGCTGATGTTCGCCATATCCTCCAATTGTTCTCTTGCTCTTTCAGTGCTAAGAAGTAATAATACATATTTATGTCTAAGTATGAATTGCCCTAAAGGAAGAAAGTGGTATTTCTTAGAGTCACTGTGTAGTGTGTATTGTTACAGAGAAAAAAGATCAGAACACCATATGGTTATGACCATCCACTACAAATGAGGGGTTAGAATGACAGATGTGACAAGCTCAAATGAGATAGAACCGATTTCTATCGACTAAGGTTCGAATTCATTACATCCAGCCCCTGCTATTGGTGATACCAATTAAATGCTTGACAGGACTTTTCAGAAACGTCAGAACTGGCATTATTGGTGTGTACGAAATAGGCCATTTTTTAACCCTCAAATTATTACCCGGATGCAATAATGATCACACACACACGGAGTTTTAAACTGATTCATCTACGTGAATGGCAACATAAAAAAAGGGGAGTTTGAGAGCCTAAAGATGGCTTGATTCAGATGACCAGCCAGAAGCTATTGTAACTACACCCATGACTCTGTCGTCGGTGTTTTATTTTTTTATGACAAAGGCTATGCATTATGCGTTTCTCAATAAAAATGGAGAACTAAAGAAAACCATACCAAAAATTTCCTTTTGCATATTTGCTTCAGTGCACAGCCAACTAAAATTATCGGCATTTTTTTACTCGCCTCAAACAATAACAAGACAGTACTGTGGAGGAAGCAAATGTACATTTCATTAATCAGCGTTTGTTTTTTGTTTTTGTTTTTAGAATTAATAAAATATGTTGCAAAAATATCATACGTCATGTTTTAATAATTGTATGGGAAAACGAAATTAATTTTCAGTAATTTGAAAGGAAATGTCTGAATTTTTACTGAATGATCCAATACAGATTTTGTGTCGAAATGAGCCATCTGATCCGAGACATTTTAAATTTACGTTTACTAAACAAAGTTTTGAATATAAAAAAAACAGAAAAAGATTTCCAAATATCACTTTGTGAATTAAACTGTACGGGCAAGTTGACAAGATAAAAATGCACATGATGAGGGTAATACTTCTATAACTGAAGATTAAATACGTGGTCGTTTAGAGCATTATTTTCCAGCGTCGTGAAGAACTGACTAAGTTGGGTCATAAATGTGCGAGCTATTTCAATAAAGTAAAAAATATGATGTAACTTAGGATTATATATTCAAATAGTAACGTAACCCTAGTAAAAATAGTAATGTATCATTCCTCTTTTACATAAATCATGTCGTAAAGCTAGGACAAATGTTTTCGTTAACTTGTAAGCAAAGTTTATATTTTATTTTAACTTATTATTATATTTTCTCTATTCGATATGACCCCTCACTTTTTTCCCGGTAAGTATGCTTTGTCTCTCTCTATATATATATATATATTTATATAAAAAGGTTCAGGGCATTGGCATAGAGATTAAAAAAGTTTGATTCGTTGAATTATGTACAAGAGTGTTGTAAGTTATGACCAGAGTTGTTTAAATAAAGTCTTGATAAATAGGTGTCTAAATATATATATATATTTACATGTGCTCTTATAATCCTAGCGTATAATAATGTTAAATGTAGATATTTCTATTATACGAAACATTATTATAATATTTGTTTGGCTAAATTAAACCTTTAATTTATTCTTTTTTTTTATTATAGCCAAGATATTGATATATTCCAATTTTCGTTACATTGTTTTTTACATGAAATTAATTATGATCTTTTGTAAACGTGTTGGTTTCCGCTCACTTCAAAACCAGTCATATTATTTCTTTCTTTCTCGTACCCTTATTTATTTGGATTACAAATGAACTTTCGTGACATTATTCAAAGTCTACATCCATCCAAAAACAAAGATTTCTGCAACTAGAAATAACACAAATCATAGTATATTCTATTTAGTGTCATATACATATCCTCACACACTGTTTTCTACTTAGTGACAGATACACATCCTCTCACTGTATTTTCTACTTAGTAACAGATATACATCCTCTCACTGTATTTTATATATAGTAACAGATACACATCCTCTCACTGCATTTTATATATAGTAACAGATACACATCCTCTCACTGTATTTTATATACAGAAACAGATATACATCCTCTCACTGTATTTTATATATAGTAACAGATACACATCCTCTCACTGTATTTTATATATAGTAACAGATACACATCCTCTCACTGTATTTTATATATAGTAACATTCAAGTTTCATAAGAAGAGGTGGCACGTGATAAATACAGAATTTATGTTGTAAGTTTTGACCAGCTTTACCGCTGTTTTCCTCAGAACAATAGCTGTAAATTGTACCAAGAAGGCTCGATACAATGTTATTTTGATGTAAAAGTCTATCAGCAGAGAAAGCATGACAATGTTTTCGAAGTTAGTAGCACAACGAAGACTAGAAACTGGTTTCGGATCAAGCAGGTTATTTGATATCGATATTCTCATCCTGAACATGTAGAACCTCACACAATACACGGTTTAAACGACCAAGTCGGAGAACTCATAATAGTTTAGGCACAGCGTCCATAGTTTAGAATTGCCGATCAGAGGGAAGACAACCAGCCAGAAACAACTTCCGTACATACAGTTACTTTTAACGGAATAGCGGGTTTGACTGCCATAGTTATGACAAGATGAAGATGCGGATCGTATTTAGCGGCATATCGCGGCTCAAGCTTTATACCCTGTTTGCACTTAAGTTGGCTATGTCTGCTTATTGTTAAAGTATCCGTGGTCTTGAGCTATTGTTGTTGCTAATCGCTGATTGGATGTACAACAATTCTGAGGACAACAGGCTTTTCCGAAGAGTATCAGTTATAAAACTAAGGATTTACATTTCCAGCGTCGATACGTTAAGCACCATATTATATTTGCAAAAAGTTCGTTAATAAAAAAATTACATTAACACTTACTGGTTTTTAAGACAACATTCATATGATAAAGTAAGCCTTAACTTGAAGCTTATTCTGGGGTTCTTTGAAAGAATAAACAGAGCTTTTCTCGAAATGTCTTAATTCAATATTTTCTAAGTTAATGAACAATGTCTAATATTAACGTCAGTTAAGCCTAGTTTATAATTGTTAATACTGTGTCATATTCCAAACCAAATTTAGTGTATATATATATATATATATACATTGAAAAATAACTCTGAGGATCATTAACTTCGAGAATTAATAACATAGATATTGTAATCATAATTCATAATTATGTTTGGTATGTTAATGGTTTGATCCTAAGTAATATGTTTTGAAATTATGTATTATAAAACAACTGAGATTTCCTGAGAAAGTCAAGTATGTAATATGCTCTTGCTTCATATTTTTATATTCTGCCGCAAACACTTTTTTTTTTTTACCTTATTAGACACATAACCACATAAAAGGATGCAAAATATGCCGCAGCTCATAAAAATCACGTATCCCAGATAGAACATAACTACACATATAGATACATTAACATGGCTAATAATAAGTCACATATCCCACAAAGACAAGTAACCACCCATATAGATGTATTAAAATAGTGCAGCTCATAACAAATGTCTACCTTATGATGAAGCACATTGTTCGTTTTTTTTATATACGGGAGCACATTTTGTATTTAGTTTACAACTGTGAAATATAATTGTATTACTAATAATACTCAAACATATGAAAAGCGCTTTAAATTACACCAGAGATTTGTAATTGTTATACAAATAGCACAAATAAAAAATCAGATGTTTTCAGCGCTTAAGTACAGATATTGAACTATCAGATTGTGTTCCCTATGGATATTACCGAACTATCAGATTGTGTTCCCTATGGATATTACCGAACTATCAGATTGTGTTCCCTATGGATATTACCGAACTATCAGATTGTGTTCCCTATGGATATTACCGAACTATCAGATTGTGTTCCCTATGTATATTACCGAACTATCAGATTGTGTTCCCTATGGATATTACCGAACTATCAGATTGTGTTCCCTATGGATATTACCGAACTATCAGATTGTGTTCCCTATGGATATTACCGAACTATCAGATTGTGTTCCCTATGGATATTACCGAACTATCAGATTGTGTTCCCTATGGATATTACATCAGTTCCTTTAATATAACTGATTTTCAGCACACACCCATATATATATATATATATATATTCCGGCAATACCAGCAGCTAAATAGTAGGATATGGAGTGATGTATCTTTAGTCAAAGAAATAGTGACTAGGCTTGTAAACATGACTGTAGTTCGTGTATATTATAAGGTCAAAGGTCTTGTTGTTCTGGTCAATACCTATATACTAAAGATATCATTCATAATTCACACATGATTTTTCGTTCATAATTCACACATGATTTTGAGATACGTGAGTTTAATTTCTTATCAATGTATTGACTTCGTAAAAGATAAAATTAGCATCGTTAATCCATCAGTTTCTCGGTCGAGTATTCTAAATCGTTTAAGAGAACAGTATCCAAAATGACATATTCATTTTATTTCAAGGGTATTTTCTTGATAGACACTTTTCATCCAATGACTAGAAAGAAAAGGGATAGTCGTAATTGTTTTTTTAGAATCTGCATTTCATACTGGGAAGTTTTATACATTTTAGCAATAAACGTAGAAAAAGAAAACCACTGTTACTCTAGATGTTAATAATAAAAGTTTTAATTCATCCAATGTTTGGCCATTGCGACTTCATCAGGTTGAATTGCACAATAACTGTTTTACGTAAAAATAATTATCATTTTGTGATGTCAGAATTAAACTACCATAATTTACTAGGGTCATCCAGTGAGACTTTTCCATGCATGAAAAAACAAACCTCCTTCTTTGAACGATGATTAATCAGCTGTTGGTACTTTTAGCAAGGAATTCAAACATATTAATTTAAGTTGTTTCATGATAAAACTGTTAGCATAAGATTTTGAATCCTTACTGTTCAATGAAGAGATTTTTTTTACTCTATTTATTTTAAACTTATCTTATCATTCATCACAGATCTCTTGAACAGTTGTCAGATGACAATGTGGTTCGTACACTGTATCAAATCACTGACGGATCTTTGTGGATATATAGCGGTTAGATCCAAATAAAATTAATCTTTAAAACCGCTGAATTTCTTGCACACAGTTGACGATATCTGTCCTTTAACGCGTACACTAAGATTAAAGATAGACTGATATGTAAGGTGTAAAGTGACTGTATAAAGAACACCGTTTCGGTTTGCCTTGTTTTTCTCAGAACAGTAGTTTATAATCAACCAACATGTCGATTCCCACTCCTTTTGTCAACAAACCTTATCTATAAATTATCTCCAAGCCTGTCAAGCAAATTCAACTTGTGTTCTTTCATGTTGGATTGACCGTAGCCGACATGTGTTGTGATCATGTTGGATAACACTTCTTTTTCTTTCTTTTTTTTTTAAGGGTTAAAAAAAAAAAGAAGGATCTGTCATTCCTGTTTGCTTCACAGTTTGCTAATTCTTTTCCACTTAAAATTAAATATCAGTGATTTTTTTATCGGCCTGTTTTCATTTTCTGTTTGTTTAACAGAAAGTTAGTTCCATCAATGCTAAAAGATAAAAGAGCTGGTCTATGTATGAAACCATTTCCGTTGGCCATTCAGTAAAAATATTTTGTTTTTGTCTGTTTTAGAAGTTTCGCGCAAAGTTAACCGGGATAATTTTAAACTGATAGACTAGAGAGAAGGCAATTAATCAACGGCTCCCATCTCTATCCAAATTTTGGGATACTCTTGTCTGACTGAAGAGAGGGGTTTGACTGTCACCCTTATAACGCACTCACAGTCCTAAAGTGCGTAGCGTGTTTTTGTAGCAGTGGGACGTCAACCTTGAATTCTTCAATTCACACTACGAGCTCGCTAACCACTAACATTACTGGGTTAAACAAAAACTTCAGTAATTTAGTGCTAATTCTATGGTTTGTTTGTATGTTGTTAAGTGCAAAGCTATATAATGGACTAACTGTGCTGAGCCCACCACGGCTATCGAAACCCGGTTTTAAGGAACTACTTTTATGGAAGCAGTTGATTGCGTGCTGTTGTTGTTGATTTTTAGCGCAGAACTACAAAATGGCCTGTTTGCGTTCTGTCCACTGCGGATAATCGAACCCCGAATTTTAGCGTTATAAATTCTTGAAATTATCGCTGACCCACCGAGGAACATTAATGTTTAAACATTATAGAAAGAAAAGATACATATTTTACCTTTACAGAAACTAGAAATTTTAAACTCATTTTGCAATGTTGAGAAAACTACTAGCCATGCACGATATAAGACCTACTTTACAAAGCATGGCAAAATAATCGTACGAATTTTTTTTTAAATTCGGTCAATATGTTTCATAAATGCAAGAGTAACTTGGCGAAGCTGTCAGAAATACTAGGGTAAACTTTAGAATGACATATGTCTACTTTTATTTATAGTAGTTATCCATATTTATTTCTTGCTCGTGTAAATTAACAGGCACCACAATGTTAATTTTTTACCAGGTTTATAGTATTTTTGGAGGTCACTTCTATGCCGTAACCACCTTCTGATTGTTTCTGAGATCATAAAAATGTCTTACTTTTGGTCATTTTTTGCCTGTAGTTAGTCAAGATGTTGCTATCAACAGAGTAACTAACGTTCGATGGTTTTCAAACTAATCTATGTTCCTTACTAACAAGTTGATCTAGGTTTGGTCAATTCTTTCCTGAAGGTAACCAAAACATTGTCATTTATGAGCCAACCAACAAACCATCATGATTGATCTTTCCTAGGTGGTCAAGCAGCCAATATCGTTAAAAATGGGGTTCGTGGTACATCGTTCTCTTGCCATTATTTAAGCAACTCAGAAATTCCTGTTAATTGACTGAACTGTAAATGTTGATATTAATTACCCGACGTTTAATTAAAAGGAATTAACCATCATGAAATGCATCAGTAATATTATAGTGGTTAAACCAACGGCAAGATTTTCGGTAGAATTACGGAGGTTACCACTAACTCCAAGGGTTTGAATAACATTATGGAGGTTATCACCAATCCCAAGAGTTTCTATAAGATTATGGAGGTTGCCATCAACACCAAGGGTTTCAGTGTATTTTGCCATGCCAAAAGACATACATAGGTAGTTCAAAGTTTTGATGGAAAAAAAAGGTTTTAGCCATCAATTTATAAAATATGAATTTGACAGAAGATGGGAATGATCACGGATGGAGGCGTGGTAATATAATATCAAAATCAACAAATTTCAAAAGTTGTTGGATTAATCACTATTTTCCTTTTATATTTTCTTCTTAAAATTAGACAAGTGATTTCAGGTTTCAGTTTATACTTGGTTATCTAGTTATTTTTCTTAATAATTCGTACACATGATATATATGTGTATGATGTATATATGTTGTATATAGTACACATATAATGTATGGACAGTGTATTACATAGGATATATGTTAAAGGTGTGGCAATACAGCGATATGATACGAGTATCGTACCGCGAAGCCATGATACGGTTGTATCGATACATTGTCCGATATGATATGATTCATGTATCTTCACGAACTTTGGCAGGTTTTCAGTAAACATTATAAATCTTTTGTACAGAAAAAAAATCAGAATTTCTAATAAAGTATTTTTGCTAAACATTAATGATTCAATAAAGGAAGATGAGTATTGAGTACTACATGTTGTCTTCATTTAAAT
>NW_013669504.1:51487-70320 GCF_000517525.1 Limulus polyphemus | reverse complement strand
AATTAACAATAACAAAATAGATAGACAGATATTAACTTTTTTATTTTATTTCTCTTTCCAGCTGCCATTTAGTTGACCAAACTTGATAATTTTAAAAAGCACCGTAAAGCGTGAAGTATTTAAATAAGACAAAGTTAGTAATGTAGATAATAGATTACAGACAAGACTGTCAAACTTTGTAGCAAACCGTTGGTAAAACTTCTGTATCTAGATACGTATCGTATCAACTACTATGATGAGATGCGCACCACTAATATATATATAATGTATATATATATATTTATTTATTTTTGGTATTTCAGATTGCTGTAAAAAAAAAAAGTGAAATTTTAGAAAAAGTTTTAACTCTAATATGAAAGTAATGTTTACTGTGGTCTTTGTCTTTTTTTCCAGGTATGTGACCTCTACTCTGACCTTATTGTTGACCGTGGCCTTAAAGAGTAATTCACGTATGAGCTCATATACATTCTATTTCCATAGCAACAACTTACGGAGTAACCTGAAAGATAAAAAAGTCTGTGCTCAAGCAAAAAATTAGACTAGCAGGTAATATTGCACAAAGTTGTTACATTTGGTACGATCAGCGCGTGCTATGGCCAATGCCAGTTCGAACTGTGGAGAATATTGGCAACTACTTTTTTTAATCCATATTGTGGAAAGCAGAAAATGTTACTCGCATTGATACAGTGTACGATCGCTTTGACGCCTAGGAGTCTATTAAAACAGGTGAGCATACACTCTATTCCATGAGAGGTACACTCATTGCCCATGTTCATGATGCAAATGCACATGATCCAAATTGGTAGAAGTAGTTGATTGGCGACCCGGATAATGAAGCCAATCTTGTTGACTTCCCTCAGTGTGGATGAATTCATTTAAAGCCCAAACAAACACTTTATATTGCTGGATGCTGCAAAGACTAGAGCACTGTCTGCATGGTGAAGATTCAGCTATAAGCAGACAGATACAAGAGCTTGCAGGAAGAAGCTAACATACAGATGATATTCCACGCATCTTATGCATTTGCTTCTATGCCCAAAACATCATCATACAGATCCTTGGTACAGATTTTACGTTACGATAGATGTTGCCGATGGATCACTTTCCTTGGAGTGGACGAGAAGCGGAGATATCTTGATTTAAAGGATATTGAAAAAAGCTTTAATTGTACCTGCAATGAACCAAAATCTGCTAGATATCCACAGTCTTATTGAATATAGTACATCTTGATTCATCGGAATAGGAGTGGCAGTAAATCCCCGCCCTCAACTCCCAACTGATGTTGTCTCTCTTACTATATGGTGAAAGGCTTTTTTTTTACTGTTGTTGTTTCGGATACAGTGAAAAGCTTCGCTAGCCATCCTTAATTTTGAAGTGATAGACTAAAGGGAAGGCAGTTAGCTAATAGCGCTCGCTATTAATTATTGGCCTACTCTAATCTAATATTGAGATTTTACTGTCACTCGTATAACTCAACCACCAAACTGCGAAGCATAATTTTGCAGCAACAGTGTATGAACCATGGATCATTGGATTCACAGTCCGGCACGCTAACCACGAGGGCAATGCCGATCCAGTCTCAGAATTCCAAAATAGTTAAAATAATGTTCTATGATTCCATCTCCTAACATCTATGCTGAATGAGCCGAACAGGCCTATCGATACGTGCTGAGATGAATATCGGAAGGCACAGGATTCGCAACGTGATATATCTTTGAACAAGCTTCGCACTTTTAGTTGGAGAGTTATTATAACAGTTGCGGTCAATACTGCCATTCGATTAAGAGTAACCACTTAATAGGCTATGGGTGATGCTGACCTTTTGCCCTCCTTCTGGTCAGCAGTCTTTGGGTTTCTGACATGGCAGTTTAGACCATTAATCGCATTAGGTACGTTCAGTTTGAAATTATATATACATATTTCTCTAAAATATACAGCAAATACTGTTCGAAAAAGATCTTCATTTAAACATAGGCACGTTAAACTGTAAGATAGGGTTGTTTTCAAAGTCATAAAATATTGTTTAATTACTTATTGCTTTGATTGCTTCAGATCTATAAATCGTATGAGACAAAACAATGTTTAATAAATTCATGTAATTTAACTATTCGTGAAATGTAGCCCACAGTGGCTCACCAGAAGGTTTGAAGGCTTACACCGCTTAAAATAGGGTTTAGATACTCGTAGTGGATATAACACAGATAGCCATTTGCGTAGCTTTACTTTTAACAATAAACGAGAAATTAAAGTTAACATGGAAATTGAGAAAGTAAATAATTTTAGGAGATAACCAGGAAATAATGAATTGAAACAGATAAAAGTGCCCCCCAGTGGCACAGCGGTATGTCTGCAGACTTACAACGCTAGAAACCAGGTCTTGATACCTGTGGTGGGCAGAGCACAGATAGCTTATTGTGTAGCTTTGTGCTTAACTTAAAAAAACAAGCAACATCCTTCTAGCAATTTTCTTCGGCGGCTAGCTAATCATATTTCATTGCCATAACGCGAATTCAGAGCCCCAGCTGTGTAACTGATATTAGCCTCAATATAAATACACGAGTACTTAGGCCTTTGTTTAGAAGCAGTATAGCTGCAAATGTTACCAATGAAGAACAAGGTTTTTAACAGCTTCCAGAGTTACAGGAAGAGAGAATGTTTAGAATAGCTAAAAAGCTAGCTACTAAACTTTGAACTTCTATACGCTACCTGTTCATCATCTGTTCTAGATTGGCTATTCTTCAGAAAAGATTATGGTGTTATCACAGGTGTTTTGGAAGATAAAAGAAGTACACGTTCTTCTGGTTTGACAATATATATTGTTTGCCACGTGACTGAACCAGTAGTTCTACTGTAAAAGTTGCCAATTACTTCAGATTATTCCAACAACTTTGACATTAAACTTTTACTGATGCTTATAGAAAACAATGTCTGTAAGATTGTAGCTAAATGTAGCTGTGTGGAAACAGACGGTCAGTCTTATTTGTTTGAGTTCAAGTGTACCAATTACAGTGTTCCGCTCGTGGCGCAAATAGTAGGATGAACAATGTGATTCATTTCTAGCCTCCCTGTATTTCTCGTCTTTTTTCACTTTCACAACAAATAAACAATGAAGAAGTATCAATATCACCACTTTCAAAATTCCCGCTTCCATTATCATGAAGCTGGAAGCTTCATAGAAATCTTTTCTGGAGAATAAAATTGATTGTAATAAAATGATTATGTCTGACAAAAAATAAATTATTATTATTGTTGTTATTCTTCTCTTTATTGATGATGACTTTATTCTCCTTCTAATTCCTTGGAAAGTAATGGATGAAAGAGGATCAAGTTATTTAGAATTTTACCTACAGATTTTCAAAGACTAAGACAGTTTTGTCTTAATATTTCTTCGTCTCCAGTGACTCAGTTGACATTCTGTAGGCTTATAACGCTCCACCCATCGCAGGTATTGATTTGTTTGTTTGTTTGAAGTTAAGCACAAAGCTACGCAATGAGCAGATATTGAAAACCAATTCTCATCACAAACCTAAACAAACAGTGCTTTTTTTCGAACTGTGCACTGAACAAAATTTTGCATCATAAGTACGTAAGTTAAGTGTACTAAACTCCTCACAACCGCGAGGTGGAGTGTCGGTGGAGTGAGTAACTTTGCATACATTGATGCATTTCCAGTCACGGTTGATGACAAAGGGCTAGTTTAAAAATATTAATTGGCCTTTCTATAGTTAAAACTCGTTAATGAGCTTAATTTCTTAGAAATTTATCTGTTCGTCTCTCAAAAGGTTCATAAAGACATACATAGGAGGATAATGATGTACACGATCCCCAAATAAACGTGGCATCGCTGAAGTCCGGAGCTTCTGACGTTTTCCAACTTTAAACTGATTACTGGATCCCTTTTCATTGTTTTGTGTTGGAGTATTAAATCTCTGGTGTAAGTGTTTATTATCAAATAAATAAAACATAAATATTTTAGAGTTATTAATTCAGATGAAAAATGACGTGGTATGTCATGTCCTGTAGTATTGCCTTACTGCAATTTACTATTTAGATGTCTTCGTATGTAAATAATATGTTGGTCCCTAAGTGTTACAGCCAGCTGCTGTGCGTAAATTTCACGAATTAATACCTGAAATTTATGACCTGACAGTCTCCTTTTTAAATTTACACGGCAATGTCAAAAGGTTGTGTGTATACGGCAGCCACAAAGCAAACAAAAAACTTACAAAAAAAGACAAATTTCTGCGAGAATAAACAATTATGAAAAAAGTGCAAAACTGCTTTGAGACTTGGTTTAAGTACAGTAATAGATTAACTGTCTGTTAGACCTACCGTAAAGATCCAAAGAGGACAAGCATAGCAGCGACATAAGTGTTTAAAAAACTTTTAACGAAGGGAAGGAGGCTTGGGGATAAGATGGTCGTAAGAGTCGTTTGTCAGAGTCCTAAAGCACCTGTTGTCACGTGTTTTTCAGTATAATACAAATGACCCATCGGCACTATGTAGGAGGGACATTCTAAACTCGTTGTTAAAAAATGTAACTTTTTAACTTCATGTTAAGGGTGAGCGATACTGTCTATCATTTCATTAGATTAGACTCAAATAACGTCAGTCGTCAACGACGCGTACCCACGTAACGCACATGTCTTCTCTTGAGAACCTGGTAACTATACATAGTCTGTATGAAATGTACTTAAACAATAAGGGTATCTGAATCCTGAAAGTTATATTCTCAACTGATAGAGGATAAGCAACAGAGAAATCGATAAAAGTGATTGGTGATCAGTGAGAGAGAAATGTAATCTTAAACAATTTGACTGTATGACAGAACGAAGACCTTAAAAGAAGGCACAAAGAAAACGTAATTTGTCAGTGTTCCTGTACAACTAGAAAAGGCATTTTGTAGTTTGCAAGCGAAATACTCAGCTTCAACAGAAACGAAGACCGTAAAGAAGGTACAAGGTTTGGTCTGAATTTCGTGCAAAGCTACACGAGGGTTATCTACGTTCCTAATTTAGCAGTAAAAGACTAGAGAGAAAGTAGATAGTCATTACCACCCACGCCAACTCTTTTACCAACGAATAGTGGGATTGACCGTCACATTATAACGCCCCACGGCTGAAAGGGCGAGCATGTTTGATGGGACTGGTATTAGAACCCGCGATCCTCAGATTGCGAGTCGAGTGCCCTAACCACCTGGCAATGCCAGGCCGAGGTACAAGGAAAACGTAGTTTGTCAGCGTTTCTGTCAGAAAAGGCATTCTTTAAGTTGCAAGAGGAAATTCTCAGCTACAACAAAAATAAAGTACGTTAAGAAGATAAAGGAGAAAGTTTTGGTTTTTCAGTGTTTGTATGCAACTAGAGAAGGCATTCTGTATTTTTACAAGATGAAATTCTCATCTACGACAGAAACGAAAACCATAATGAAAGTATAGGAAAAAACGTTACGTTTTTCGGCGTTTCTTTAACTAGAGATTGCATTTTGTAGCTTACGAAAGAAAAAAAACTTAGCATAATACAAAGAAGTCCACTATTCTCTACATAAAATATCATTTCAACAACTAAAATAATTGTATAAGTAATAAAATGGTACTACACAAATAGCGTGTTGGTCTCATATGTGCTTACTTATTTTTCCGCTAGAGGGAACTGTTGATTTGTTTTTGTTGTTATTTGTTATTAAACACAAAGCTACAAAGGATGTTGCTTGTTTTCTAAGTTAAGCGCAAAGCTACACAATAGGCTATCTGTGCTCTGCCCACCACGGGTATCGAAACCCGGTTTCTAGGAGTATAAGTCCGCAAACATGCCGTTGTGCCATTGAGGGGCGAACTATTGGTGGTGAACACACTTCTATCTTGTGGATTAAATATATTTCCTCGCACCCGACTCTATGCATCAGAATAAACTAGACATAATGATTTATGAAGTAAGAAAACAAGATGAGTGGTTCCAAATATATCCAGATATGAAACTAAAGAATCATTTCCACTGGGGGCTGTCTCCCATGAGAAAGCTTAATCAATGTATATGTAATAAATGTGTCAAAACGAGACCCTTAAACATTTCAAAAGTGGTACGAGGAATACAAGAAACTGAATGAACAATGTATTGTGTGCTTGTGTCATCAATATAACGATTTGTTTGTCTGAGTTCATGCTAACAGTGTGAAATGATAAACAGTTTTGTTCAAGTTATAGTCGAATGATAAGGCTGGAGTTTTCATCTTGTAAATCTGGGATTCTCTCCAATTAAAATTCCATTAAGCACAAAATGTGATATTGTGAATCTGGAACCCCCCTCCTCCAATCATGTAACAACAGCAGGTCCATTTCTGTATGGAGATCTTAAGATTTCCTGCAGTCAACGATAAATAATTAGAAAATTTGATATTAGGAATCGAATATTTCATTCTTCCCTTTTTAACTCAAGATTATTAATTTTGAATCTGATGTTCTCATCAGCCAACTTTATAAAACATTCTTCAGCCATTGCTAGAAAACAAAAAGTTATACTGTTGTGAACCTGAAATTATTACCACTTAATACTAGTGTAGAACACAATCTATCTGGAAAATCTAAGGCTTTCTACCATAAGACGATCTGTATTTTCGTTATGGGTTTCCCTCCATCCAGCTCTAAAGAAGAAAGTACTTTATAAAGTAAGTCTGATATTATCTCCCTTTAATGGGAGATAAGGGACAATAAGTCTATATTGGGAATCTGTTATTTTCTCTAGTCAGGATTTAAATGTAGAATATTTAATATTTCAGATCTGTAGATGTTCTCTAAGGAACACAGAAGAAGAAAAAAATATGTTTTTACTCGTTTCAAAAACAACCCAAATCAGCAGCCAGATTAACGTGTCCCGTCAGCGGATACCAAATGAGACGTGAAACCTCAGAGCTTGGCCCCAGCATTCCCCTCCTGTCAAGTAGGGCTTGGAACAAATGCCAGCTTTGACAGGCGAGCCCATTAGGTTTTGCCAGTGTCAGGCGTGAAGAATGTTTCACCCTTTGTCTTATTCAGCAATGAGTTCAGTTACATAGCCTGTCCTAGCTGTATCGCTTTGAAACCAATAAAGAAATAAAAAAAAGACCACACTAACAGTTTTAATTCAATTAAGTCATGAGGGCATATATCTTAAAATAAGTGCTGGTTGATGGAACACTGAAAGAAAAAAGATAAATTAGTGATTTGGACTGACGCACTTCTTAAAGGAATCAACGTCCTCAGAATGTTTATTTAGAATTTTATGAAAAGCGAATTTTCTATCTCTGCTTTTGTCATTGTTTGATGTGGATTTTCCACAGAATGATCGGAAGTTTAACGCGTCATTCTATCAGAAATTTATCATTCACAAACTTTTGATCAGAAGTTTGACATTGGAATGTCATTCGATCAGAACTCCAACGGACACAAGCAGTTTGAACAGTAGCTTAACATTTTAAGTAGTTTAATTAGAGTCTAAACATTCAAAGGGAGCTCAGTCATAACTGAAACTTGCAAAGAACTTGATAAGTTTCTGTTATTGAATTTTTACAGATATTCGTGAAAAGCTACACTAGACCTGTCTGCGCTAGCCTCCCTAATTTTAAACTATAGACTAGGGAGAAGGCGGCTAAGTGCCAACTCTTGGGCTATTCTATTCGAATAATGAGGTGTGCCCCACTCGAGTAACGCGCACACACACCCCTAAAGTGAGGAGCGCGATTTTTGCGGCAACGGAAAGCGAACATTGAACCTTCGAATTCACAGTCTAGCATACTTACCAATAGGCCAAGCATGGCACAATTTAATCGTAGTTTCAACATTTGCAAGCGATTTGATCAAAGGTACATTATTTTCAGTCCCCACCCGCTATTTACCATTTGTAAAGCGTTAAAAAAAAAGAAGCAAAGATGGAATGTTACTGAACCCATACTGTGTAAGATCCTGACACTTATGGAATGGCAACCATGTGTCAAGAAGTTCTAACACACGTGATGATAGTAAAATAATACATTCTTTAAAAAAAGTATTTTTGTTTTAGGAATGCCTTTTTCAGTTCTATGTACTTCACTGAATAAAGCATCTGTCCCACATTAGTTATGCGTATTAAAAAAGCTCTTCTGCATCGTTTTTCGAACTCCTAAATGATTTGATCTTCAATTCATTGTACAGTCAACTGTGGTCAAGTACATCATGCCTTGATGTCACCTTTAGTTTGTCGCTGTAAGTTAATGAATTGGCTTAATATTAGTATTCTATGACACCCTTTTTATCTATATCTGTTCTAGTGCAACGTTGGGGAATTTCGAAATACGTAGTTCAGTACGTACACATTTATGTACATCGTTCTAATACAGTATTATCGCAATACTATCCTTTTGGTGAAAAGATTAATTTAAAAAAATGTATCGTAAATACAAAGATAAATATATCTTCATGAAACAAAGATCTAGTTGGAAATGTGAAAAAGAAACACGATCAATATTTAATAGTATAAAAAAACTAGTGTACTTAAACCATTACCAAATTACCTTGAAGAGATCTATTTCACTTCTGTATAACCTCGTAGAGAATAGTGACGTTTACCTATGTTATTAAAAGTATATTTTCATACTAACTTCCAGAAATGAGGCTATTGGATGTGTGACTACTTTAAAACAAAAACTGGAAAATTTGCAGAGAACAGTGACACCACTCTGACCTTGAAGTCCTTAGAAGTTTGTTTTCAGAACATACTCTAGAGTTGGAACAATTGGACACGTGACAGCTAATGTATAAAGTACTACAGAAACTGCGAAGAAAAGAATAGTTGTTAAACATTTAAAGTGTTCAGTTTTCTACACAAGAAATTTAAGATCTCTTTGTAACTAATTAAATAATCTTTAAAGAACAGTACAAAGGAACAAGTCATTTGGAATAGTTGGATAAACCAAGATAGAAAAGATGAGACTACATAAATCGAAATAAAAAAAATACTACATACATCAACTCAATTTAATCTTCAATACATATTAGTGAATGAAACCATATTTGGGGCACAAAGTAAACACAATATCTTTGGGAATGAATTTTTATGCAAAGAATAGGCGAACCAAATATGGTACAGGGGGATAATAAAAGTCCATTTTGTGAAATATTTACTTATAATTTGAAATGAACAAATACAGTGCATATATATATAGCCAAAGGTGAGTTACATGACGAAAATCTGCAGTTCTGAACCAGTACATTTGCAGCCAATAATGGGTTACATGACGAAAATCTGCAGTTCTGAACCAGTACATTTGCAGCCAATAATGGGTTACATGACGAAAATCTGCAGTTCTGAACCAGTACATTTGCAGCCAATAATGGGTTACGTGACGAAAACCTGAACTTATAATCTTGAGCCAGCATTTCAACGTTACCACGTAACTAATTTGTCGAGTTTCTAGTAGTTAAAACTAACTAAATTACTGAGATTTCATAACATATCTTGATACAGCGTATGTTCTCGTACACAAGTAGGCAAACAGAGTGCTGTACTAATTTAAATTGTTTACCAAAGCATGACTGAGTGGTCCGAAATTTTTTGACGCCTTCTCTTCATCACGAATATAACTATACTAAAGTGTAACAAAACGATTATTGTTTAAAGCCATGAATACTGTTATTGTTTTAACACATAGTTGTACACGCACATACGCACGCATACTCAGTGCACATATATATATATAATATATAAATAGTCCCCAGAAAAATACCATAAGCTCCATTCTAAATACGCGCAGATTGGATATACATATCAAGTACCTTCAAGCATTTTCTACAAGTCTTTTTAGAAAACTAACACTTTAATTAGGTTTGCTATGCACTAACAGTAAATTATTATGATTTATTATACATATATTCTTAAAGTCTAGGGGTTAGCCTCATAGAAATGGGAATCTGAGGGTTCTTGGTTCGCGTCCCGTTGCCACAACTTTAAGGCTGCGAATACGCTATAAGAGTGACGGTCATATCACACTATATGGTCAGACAGTAGTAGCCCATGAGTTGGCGGTGGGTGCTGTTGACTAGCCTTCCCTCTATTCTATCATTCAAAATTAGGGATTGGCACGTGTGTGTGTAGTTTTTGTGTGGCTTTGTGTGAAAGCTCTAAATAAACAATATGATATCAGGATATCTTCGTGACAAGCAAACATATATATACTCAATTTTTCAATAGTTATATACTATTTCTTATTTTACACCATCTGAGGGGACACTAAGTTGCATAATTGTATTTATTATCAGTTTTCAGAAAATTTTACACGCAATATTAGTTCATCTGAAGCTATTGTGTCTATGTATATTATATAACTAGTGAAATAATTATAAAGAGGTGTGTATACATACGTTAGAAATACTATACTTTTAATTCAACTGAAGCTGTTATGTCTATGTGTATTATATAAATAGTGAAATGATTATATAGAGGTGTGTATACATACGTTAGGAATACTATACTTTTAGTTCAACTGAAGCTGCTCTTTAAGTTCATTAGGACCCAATCGAAAATGTAAAATTTTCTGGGCAATTAACTAATTACTTGAGGTTTAACAGCCATGGCCTGGTGCTTAAGGCGTTCGACTCGCACTCTGAGGGTCGCGGGTCCAAATCCCCGTTACCGAACATGCTCGCTCTCTCAGCTTTGGGGACGTTATAACGTAACGGTCAATCCCACTATTCGTTGGTAAAAGAGTAGCCCAAGAGTTGGCGGTGGGTGGTGTTGACTAGTTGCCTTCCTTCTAGTCTATCACTCACTGCTAAATTAGGGATGGCTATCGCAGGTAGCCCTAATGTAGCTTTACGCGAAATTCAAACCAAACTAGGTTTAACAGCAGTACTCAAACCCTTTCAATTATTGAACGTATGTTTTGTGCTACTGCTAAGGAGAAGTTTATGTGTACCTTCATAAACATTCCTTCATGTTCTAAAGCACAGTTCAATGACGAATGACTCCAATTGTTTAAATGAAATTTTCATAAAAACGTTATTAACGATAAACCTTGAGTGATTAGTTGAACTTTCGAAATCACTCAATTTTTTGTGATTGAATTAACTTTCAGAAATGTTAATAAAGAAAAGAAGTGGGCGGCAGCATGGCGCTCATTTCAAAATCAAATAGCATGTTAAACGATGACTGTCTAGTGACACTACAACGTTGTAAGCCTGCTTGACAGTTTCTGATCACTAATGCTGTAATTACGAATCGTCTGGCATGGCATATTTCAATAAGCACTCTGCTGCTATAAATAGTTTGACTTTTTTATGTTATGATTCGACATTTAGGTAAGTTGTAATAACTTTAAATATTTTTATTCATATAGCAGGTCTTGGTGATTTGGTGCTTGAGTTAAAGCTGAGGTCAGTAACAAGAATTTAGATCACTACATATATCATTTGGGTAAAGGTCAAGTCTCAAAGGTCAAGGTTACCAGATAAAGGTCGAGGTATACATGCTTATATCTGTTTGTTCACACCTCTCAGAAATGTTTGTGTAAGTGTCATCATTCATGTCTGTCAAGGTCATTTGATATCACTAAAATGCATTTTAGTTTCGAAGCAAGCAATAAATATTTAATAGATCACTTTTAAAACAGTAATAGTAGTAGTAGTTGTGTATGGTGTATCCGGGAGTAGGACTTGCGTTCTAGTCCGGACATGTTTTGGTGTGACGGGGATTCGAACCCGCGACTTACAGATTGCGAGTCGAATGCCCTAACCACTTGGCCATGCCGGGCCTATTCTAAAACGGTTTACGCCATTAAAACGCTTGTGCGAAGAGTGGAGATGAAATATTCATGAATTACTGACTTCTTAATTCACTAAATTTCTCACTGAAAATAGTAACACGTCCAAATTTCTCAGTGAATCTTGTAGATACACACTTACTCGATATCTGACATTCTTTTTTACTTACTGTGTTCTGTTTGGTATGGGTCTTCTATCCTCAACAAACCCATTCTCTCCAGATATATATATATATGACACCAGAAAAGAAGTCTATCTGTATTCGTTCATAAGCAACAAAAGAAACGTAACGAGTAACCACTAAGGCTGATCATATATGATATATCAACGAAACCCGTATATCACTCCATTCGAGCGGAGTTATAATAAAATCACACACACACACACACACACATATATATATATATATATTCATGACGGACTTACATTTCGTAAAGTACTTCCCTCCGATCTTGCGGACAGCCAGAGTGTTAAAATGAGGATGCGGCGGTTTCCGTCAATAGCCACTTAGCAGAAAATAATATTGTGCAATGAGAGAGGCAGACAGCGTCTAGGAAAGTTGAGAACACATTAAAAGGCCATAGGAAGCTTTTTCGTGGCCGTTATATCCCCACTTTCTTGGCTGCGCGACGTATCACATACATATGCAATGAGGTCTGGGAAGGCACCGGCCTATCTAATACAGACAGATTGTTGAGGATAGCTCACAGTAATAAACGCCCTCCCATGGTATCTTTTTATGGACTAAAAGTGGAAATCTGTTAATATTCTCATGTCATGAAGCGGCCGTTTGGTCGGGTTTTAGGCTTAAGTGCTACTGAACGATAAAAATGCATTCAATTGGTCATTAGCGCCAGCGAGATGCAAGCTATTCCTGAAGGATTTTAAGAGGAAAAGTTGATCTATTATTAGGAAAATGCTTTTAGACGATCATTTGGAAGTAGTAAAATTTTCGTTTTCACCATTTTTCTTATCACGAACGATCACATTTTTCGTGTAATGCTCTTTCAACTTGAAATATATATATTTATGTGTACCATTTATATAATACACGTATCCATCCTTATTTTCATACGCACTGTCGATTGAATTTACTCGTATAAAACTTCCTACTTATACCGGCAAAGCTTGTAATGAACTTTCCTATCCCAGACAGCTTGAATATCGCATATCAATGTCAATTTCTCAACCGTGTCATATTATTTACACCAAAATTAACTTCTCCGGTTGATATTTTATAGAATAGGTTGAAAGAAATATATCTATATCTATACTTATACGTGTTACTGGGATTTTAATTCATTCAGTTCTAATACATATTTCCGAAAGTTAGCATTCTATTTTTATTCTCAATATGAAGATGAAAATGGGTTGCTGGTCACATTTGATCAGTTTTGTGAAATCATTTACTGGTCAGCTTTACACCAGTTTCTGCTTGTCAGTTTTATTACGTTTTAAGTCGTTATCCATACATCGGTCTATGTTAATTAGGTCTATTAATTTTAATCCGCTTGTCCTAGACTAGCTTTGCGCGAAATTCAAAACAAACCAAGCCTTTCGATATTCTCCTGACAAAATGTTTTTCCCGCATTACTCAGCCGGCTATCTTTTCCGTGTGTAAGATTATGTATTCAGTTTACGTACAACTATGGTTCGGTATATATTGAGGCTTGCACAGAACAAACACGTGATGTTTTGTGGGTATATATTTACTGTTATGTTCTATAACGAAATTGTATTAGATATGAAATAGTGTGGGCTGAAGCATCCATATCTTTTCCTGATAAAGATTAAATATTATAAATGGTCTATTCTCAACACTGTGTGGATATACTTCTGAAAATAAGTTTTTCCCTATGGTGCATGTTACTTTCCTTCATTGTAGTTTTACCCTAATTTTATATGTCTATTCTTTATGTGTCACGCTCTTACTTCTGAAACTTTTATTAAGTCACTTTGAAAAGTAGTATACTTTGGAAATCTACTATAGGTAATTTTCACTACCCAAAGAACTAAATTTTAATTTTATACTTTGTATAATTTGAATAAAAGTATGTAGGTATTTCAATTTGTAAGTTGCACCGTTCTAACCAAATAGAAATTAAGTTGTTCATATGGTTATACAGGTTGGTTGCCATTGTAACAATGAGGGAAATTAGCATTGTTCTTCTTGTTTCTTTGTATGTTTTCAAGAAAATGGCGCGGAAACGCGTGGAGATGATTTATATATATATTTGAACGTCTTCACTGCTGTACCATGTTTAAGGGCGGAACTGTTGTGTATTTTCTGTAAACGGGAATTGACACTCAACCTATGGCAAACGACGTTTGGGACACCCTGTACACCATGTTTTCTTTGTCAGTTTCAAGTAGCTTGGCAAACCATTATTATTTTTTCTAAATCGCCAGTACTTCAGACAGTGAAATGTTTCAACTAATGATTTCATTGTAAGTCTAATATAGAATACCAGCCAGAAACATAGATTAAGTTTTAAGGCCTTTTTTTTTTAATTAGACGTAATTGATCTTCTTGAAACCTCTGCATGTTCTAACACAAAGTCATTATCTTCTCTTAACTAATGAATCGGGATCCATTAGTGTGTTTTTTATTATCTAAAAACTAAATGTTTTAAAACAAAATGTTCTTGAATGACCATTAAATCTTTTTCCATTACACTTAAATTATTATTTTGCGGAATCCAAAATACATTCATCTAGCCAATTAATCCTTTTCAGTGACCTTCTAAGATCTGTAACTGCTGAACTGCCGTCAAGTAACATATAATATGATTTTGTTTTGATTACTCTTTACTATTTTAATATAATAATTCCCAAGTAGTCACCAAATATCTGTTTATTAACTTCAAAAGATAACTTTCACTTAGTTTTCCCCAACACACTAAAGTTTTATTGTTAAACTTTCAATGCAGAACAATCCTACCATACATAACCTCTGAACATTTGCCATATAATTATTATATTAATCGTTAATCATATTAATCATTGAATGTTTTAACAATCGCCTCAAACATTTTCTTAACCACCGAATACCTTTAACTTAACTGCAAATCATGTTCTTTCTAAACTTTAATTTCCTTTCTAATCTGTTCTCAGTTGACTTTTCTAATCCGTTCTCCATGACTTTCCCTACAAAATTATATCCTCTCCTTGCTGAATCCAGTCAGTTAGGAGAGAAAGGCTTCTAAGACCAAGACTGAATGATTTTGTAAGGAACAACCAACACTGCTATCTCTCTTTCACTCTCTAATTCCAAAATATTACTGATATCAGAGGCTCTTACGTAAAAATTACTATTTTGTAGCGTTAAACGTAGAATCTAATATGAGTTCAACACACGATTACCACTATCTTTCTATATTTAAAATCAGTCAAGTAAGTTAGCCCTGAATACCACATTACTTTGCAGTATTCACTATTCATGAAATGTCACACATTTCCTGTATTTAGTGTTATTTCTTGGTATTTGAAATCAGTCAAGTAAGTTAGCCCTGAATACCACATTACTTTGCAGTATTCACTATTCATGAAATGTCACACATTTCCTGTATTTAGTGTTATTTCTTGGTATTTGAAATCAGTCAAGTAAGTTAGCCATGAATACCACATTACTTTGCAGTATTCGCTAATAATGAAGTGCCACACACACATTTCCTGTATTTTATTTTATTTAGAAATCCAGTTTCCATAATCCCAACTCATCCATTAGGATCGTTTTCACGAGTATACAAGGGCATAACAAATTAGGGCTAATTCTTTATCAATAGCAAACGAAAGCAGTTTCTTTAACTTCAGTTATTACAAAGATCATTAGTATAAGTAAGATCTTAACGTACAAAACGGTTTATTTATGTTAATAAAAATATATGGATAGGATCGGCATTCACAATAGAAAAATGGCTAATTTCACGCATTTGAACTTTAGACCTCCCTGGTGGCTCAGCGGTAAAGATGGAGAACTTGAACATTAAATTTCAGGAGAGATCGATCCCCGCAACAAAAATAGTGCTTTGTGCTTAACAACAAATAGACAAACCTTTAACTATAGTATTTAACACAAGGGACTTATGGCTTTATTCTAACCATAAAAGGATCGTTATGTTATGTGTTTATATATTTGAATATTTGTCTATATATATATGTGTGTGTGTGAACAACTACGATAAAGAGAAGTAACTTGAAAAGTTATTTTTGTATCGTGTTGAGCGATGACTTTGAAGTATTGTGTGTATATCTATTCCAAAATTCACTCACTTCCACAATCAATTTTCTGTTTTTACTTTTATTGGCAGATAATAAAATCTTGTACATGTCATCCCAGACTGTTGATACAGTTATATTAGAAAGTCGTTGTCTATTAATGCCTAAAGATCCCAATCTCCTAAGCAATCTACACACGATAGAGCGCTGTTTCAGAGGAAGCCTAGAGTAGTTTATAATCCACATCTTTCACTCTACATCTTCATGTGGCTATGTAGTCACTATTTCAGAGTAAAATTTTCGTTACACCGACGCTCTCAAAACAAACAAACAAAAAAAAAAAGATCACCGAGGCAGGAGAATACCATTGGTACCAAAAGCAATAAATTAACACTCATATTTCAATTTTTTTTTCATTCATAAACCACATGCATATACAATATCAATAAGATGGCAAATGCCAACAGTGTAAGGGATATACAGCACAACAACTAATACTATGGAGGGCAACGAAAACACGCCTTGAATACATACATGTTTTATTTTTGCGTTATTGTTGTTGTTTACAGAAAACACTTTGGTTTATCCAACAGTTAGTTTCTTGAAAACGGCTCGGCACATTCAGCACTTCTAATATAATAATAATAATATGCTGGGTTGACTTCAAAAACAACATTCGATTAGTTCGGCAAAATGGAGTCCGTGGATACATACATCTTTGGATGCTTCGCACTTTCAACTTATGAAGATCACGGTGGAAAGAGATTTGACGTTTATATTAGTGCTAACATTCTCTGGCACTTGCTAAACGGAATTTAACATAATATATACAGATTCTTTGGAAGGGAGATACCACTGGGTATTTCTTTCACTCACGGAAGACCAAGTCACTTGAGAACAAGCCATCAGGCTCTAGCAGTAAAATCGATATAGTGCCCTCTTTGAGGAAATATTTACACATTCATTCGCACGTTTACTCAACTTCGTGCTTTTATTTCCCAGGCTTGTGTACAGTTTCAATTTGTCATAACAACCCTCCCCTTAAACAGATTTTTTTTTTGGCAGCATGTCTTTGGTTATAAGGTGACCGTTCTTCCCGCGGTCAATATCATTCACCAAAGATGGTCTCAATCCTGGTAACAGAAACTGATGGTTACTCGAGATGTTTACTGGCTCGTGCAGATACTTTTAATAGGAGTTCCTGATTCTCATGACATCAGGGAGTTCCTAGCAGATGCTGTGCCCGCGGGACTTCCGGCTGTGGTGGCGGATACGGCGGCTAGAGCAGCGGCAGACCCTGCTGGATGAGGTATGGATGGAGTAAGCCGAGTTCCTTGTAGAGCAAGGCCAAAAACGGAAGAGTTACTTGCTCCAGCCTTGTTCAGTGTTACATCGCTGCCACTGAAAGCAGCAGCGGCTGTTCTGAGCCGATTCAAAGAAGCTGATACACTGGCGGAGTCCGAGAGGACAGATGGAGAGACTAGAGAGGAGTTGGAGGAGCCGGAATTAGCTGAGGTAAGTACGGAGCCTGGAGGTATAATAGATGTACAACTGTAAACATTCGATAAAGCAAACGAGCCAGGGACTGCCGTACTAACCAATGTATTGGGGTACCAAGTGGAAGGTTTGGGATAAGGACCCAAGTAGTCTAAGCGCGCTACTCTTTGGAGAGGATTTATCTTATTTGGTCCTGAAATCAACGACGATGAAGACGTGAGAAGACTTGGCGAGTTTCCAAAAAGAGATGAAGAAGTGGATGTAGCCGTGTCCACAATTGACCAGATTCTGGGCTTACCGGGAGTTGTTCGAGGCTCAGACGCTGGACTTGGGCCGCTCAGCCTTAGTATCGGTGGTTGTGAGGGGTCAGAGTCTGATCCGAGAGAAGCTTCAGAAGATGGGCTGGACACAACAACTCGTTTTTGACCAAGTACGGACAGAGCCGTTTCCCTGAGGTCTAATCTCAGCCGCTCGGAAGGATCGACTATGTCGTGTTGTGCTGGAGATTGAATGGGATCGTCATCAACGTCTACAATTTCACTCCTTGATTCCGATGATCCTGTGTAAATATAAAAAGGACTATAAAACAACTTTAATGCCATTTGTAGCATATGGAAACGTAAAAGGAAAACTATAATACTGTCGCCTGCATTTTATGTAAAAAGTCTAATGTATGAAAACAAGTGCTTTCCAATTAATAAGAAAAATTCCATTGTTATATATTTGCACCATATAAATACATGGATCAACTGAAATAATAGTTAAAATACAACGTTTCACTATACACAATCAAAAATTAATTATTGAAGTCACCAATGGCCACTATTTAATAAAAACACTATACATGTTTCGACATGTTTACGTCTTCTTATGGAGTAACTTACAAGACTGAGGTTTCAGTATTTTTTACATTTGTTACAAGTTATGAGATATTACGTTCTACGCCATTGTTTTAACTTACTAATTTTAATTATTCATTTGATTTCAAACTGACACACTTGCCGATTATTCATGCATATTAAAAAAGTATAACTGTAAGAATAAACTTTTATACTTGATAATTAAATCTTAGTAAAAACGTTTTATAATATTCTTTAAGGTCTTGCTAATTAAATGTTATTAAAAACGTTTTGGAATATTCTTTAAGTTCTTGATAATTAAATCTTAGTAAAAACGTTTTATAATATTCTTTAAGGTCTTGCTAATTAAATGTTATTAAAAACGTTTTGGAATATTCTTTAAGTTCTTGATAATTAAATATTAGTAAAAACGTTTTATAATATTCTTTAAGGTCTTGCTAATTAAATGTTATTAAAAACGTTTTGGAATATTCTTTAAGTTCTTGATAATTAA
>NW_013669504.1:49911-50768 GCF_000517525.1 Limulus polyphemus | reverse complement strand
TTTAAGGTCTTGATAATTAAATTTTATTAAACGTTTTGGAATATTCTTTCTTACTTTCATGGAAACCTTTTGAGCCTGCTTGTCCTTTCTCTTCACCTTCCATCGTCCTAACATCACCGATATCATCATCGTCATCGTTGTTACTTTCTTTATTCTTTTCCATCTTACTGGTCTCCTCATCCTCAAAATCTTTGTTCCGGCTAACATCGTCCTCGCCATCTCCATCCCCATCTTCATCTTCACAACGATTACGTGGAGACCAGGTCATTTTATTTTCTTTTTTCAGCCGTCTCCGGGCATTAGCAAACCACGTAGATACTTGTGTTAGTGTCATCTTGGTGATGATAGCCAGCATGATCTTCTCACCCTTGGTTGGATAAGGGTTCTTTCTGTGTTCGTTTAACCAGGCTTTGAGAGTGCTTGTTGTCTCTCGAGTGGCGTTTTTTCTCCTAGCCCCATTCAAGTCCATTCCGTATCTACAGATGAAAATAAAAGAGTAATTAGAAACCGAGAATTGTTTTTTAATAGACCCATCATAACACTCTATATTTTATTTTTCAGAAGTCATATCAACTGGTCAGAATACATTTTAATAAAAATGTTCAATTCTAAAAGGATACCAGCCACTAGTTCATAAGCCACTCATACAGTATAGGTAAAAGAACACAAAAACACAAATTGCTTAGTATTAGTAGAATAGCCCAGCTCAACATTTAGTATTGTAAAATAACATAGTTCATAACTCACTTGGTACTGGTAAAATAACATAGTTCATAACTTACTTGGTACTGGTAAAATAACATAGTTCATAACTTACTTGGTACTGGTAAAATAACATAGTTCATAACTTACTTGGT
>NW_013669504.1:34477-49409 GCF_000517525.1 Limulus polyphemus | reverse complement strand
TAACATAGTTCTTAACTTACTTGGTACTGGTAAGATAACATAGTTCATAACTTACTTGGTACTGGTCAAATAATACAGCTGACACAGTAATGGTCAAATAACACAATTCAGTATTAGTAACATACCACAAATTACTATTGATAAAATAACACAAAATACCCAGAACAGGTACAAAAAACAACTCGTACAATATAAGTAAAATAATAACACAAACCACAGGTAAATATAGCAGATCACGCAGTACAGGTAAAATAACACAACTCACTTGGTGTTGTAAAATAATACAGCTCGCATCAAATTAGTAAAATAACAGCACAAATAACACAGTATAATGTGTGTATACGGTAAAATATCCCATTTAGTGGGTAAAATAACTGACGCAATAGATAAAATAACACTTATAAAACAAAAATCTTAAGTACGAAACAGGGTGACATTATTTTTCTACGTAAAATACGTAAAGGACCCCAGGAGTTAGTGCAATTAATTAAAACATTGATGACATTCTTCCTTACATTTTTCATTTGAGTGACTCAATTATTTTCAGGGAACCTGTAACCAACAAAGTCATGGGCCCACAAGCAATTGGGAGCATAGGTAGCTTTAAATAATGGGTTTAATATGGGGCCATATGGACCTACCGATAATTCTAGTGTTAAAATTATAAGTGGTACCTTCTTCTTATGGGACTTCATGTCAGTAAGTGTTAAGATATCACTGGTTCTATCTTTACTTGATAGCCAACATATCGACGGCCTAAAAAGGGTAAAAAGAGACCGACTAGGTGATTGGTCTTCATATTGTGTGCCAATTAAATTTCAGGAACTTTTGCCAAATTTGGTGTATGAAGATATTAAAGGTGTGGCGATACAGCGATACGATACGTGAAGCCGTAATACGATTGTATCGATACGTTGTTCGATACGATACGATTTATGCATCTTCACGAAATTTGGCAAGCTTTCAGTAAAATTATAACTCTTTTGCACAGAAAAAATCAGAATTTCTAATAAAGTATTTTTGTTAAAAATTAATGATTCAGTAAATAAAGATGAGCATTGAGTACTACATGTTGTCTTCATTTCTGTTATCAAAAACATTACATGTAAAGTAACATAACAAATTAACAATAACAAAATAGATAGACGGATATCAACTTTTATTATTTTACTTCTCTTGCCAGCTGCCATTTAGTTGATCAAACCTGAGAATCTGAAAGAGCACTGTAAAGTGTGAAGTACTTAAATAAGTACTTGATGCTAGTAATACAGATAATAAATTACAGACAAGTCTGTCAAACTTTGTAACAAACCGTCAGTAAAACTTCTGTATCTAGATAGGTATCGTATCGCGGTATCAATATCTAGATCGTATCGTATGACTACTATTATGAAATACGCACCAGAAAATACACATTGGAATGGAATGGGATCTCGAAATGACTCAAACTTTAGAGTACTGAAATATAAAAAAGCGTTTTTTTACTACAACCTTAGAAAATTTCTGATTTTATGACGTCATTGTCTATTGCATTAGCTAACTCATAGGTTCTGTTACAGGGTGTATACTCTAAAATAAAAACGTTTGAAACATGACTTAAGGTACAACTTTTCGAAACTCTGGATTTCATACTCTATGTGAACCAATCTTCCGCTATTTTTTCGTTTTTACCTTAAAATTTTGGATTAGTTTTAATATTGTTCACTATTTGTTGGATTTACATATTGGCTTTTTTGAGCAATTTTATGCTTTTGCTTGTTACAACACAGACTAAGAAGAAAAAACCGAAAAAGTGGGTAAAATCTTTAATTTTCTATGCATAACACACAGGGGTCCCAGCAGTAATTAGTTGAATTAATGATGGTATTTTTGTTTTCAAATGTTAGCCAAAAAAGTAATACACCCAGAAGCAAAAATAGTTGAGAAAATGGACCCTCTGAATAATTATAGTGTTAAACGTCACTTCTCTTAGAGATTCCAAAACTTTATAGGTCAAATATGAAACAGCTAACTTGAAAACAAATTTAATAACTGTTATAAGTGTGTTTAATGAACTGGTTATGCATTTCGGAAAATTTTGTTTGAATGTATCGCGTTTCTAACCCATTATCTGCACGGATTGGAATTCTAACCTATTATCTGTGCGAACTAGGATTCTCACTCACTACACGCAAGGATTGGAAACTCTAGCCCATCACCTACACGGATTGGGATTCTAGCTCATTATCTGCACGGACTGGATTCTGACCTGTTATCTGTCCGAACTAGGTTTCTCACTCATTACCTGTCAGGATTGGAATTCTAACCCATTGACAGCACGGATTGGATACTAACTCATTACCGGTAGAGACGAGTATTCTCGCCGATTATCTGCACAGATTACAATCTTAGTTTATTATCTGCACAGATTACAATCTTAGTTTATTATCTGCACAGATTACAATCTTAGTTTATTATCTGCACGAATTGGAATCCTAACCAACATCAGCACAGATTGGATTCTAATCCGTTATCTGTACGAA
Organism: Limulus polyphemus; assembly: GCF_000517525.1. Classification (NCBI taxonomy): domain Eukaryota; kingdom Metazoa; phylum Arthropoda; class Merostomata; order Xiphosura; family Limulidae; genus Limulus; species Limulus polyphemus. Next base: position 46,887 of record NW_013669504.1, on the reverse strand, counting down.
CTAAGATTCTCATCCACTTCCTGCACGGATTGGATTTTCACCCATTATTTGCATGAATTGGAATTATAACCAACACGAGCACGAACTGGATTCTAACCCCTTATCTATACGTACTAGGATTTTCACCCATTACCAGCACGGATTAGATTTCTAACCCCTTATCTATACGTACTAGGATTTTCACCCATTACCAGCACTGATTAGATTTCTAACCCATTATCAGCACGGATTGGATTCTAACCCGTTATCTATACGTACTAGGATTTTTACCAGTTGCCTGTATGGATCACATTTCTTACCCATTATCAGAACGGATTGGATTAACCCATTATATGTATGGATTAGAATTCTAACCCATTACAGAAAAGTATAGAATATAAACAGTCGAGTAGGTTTCTGTCAAAACTAAGCCTAAGCTATGAAAAGGAAAAATTGTGCCAAAAATTCATATCCCTCCCCCCGGAAGCTCAGCGGAAAGTCTGGGGGCTTGTAACACTAAAAATCGGATTTCGATCCCAAGGTGGGCAAAGTCCAGATAGCCTATCTTGTAGCTTTGCGCTTAACAACAAGCAAACAAAAAATCATATTAGACAAGAAATAAATATTCATGTGGCGTCAGAGCAGGCATAAAATCTTATTGATCTACTTAAAAAAGAATCTTAAAAAAAACACGTTTCACTGGACAACCCATATGCATTGATTAACTTATCCTTGTTTTAACCAGCAGACGTCTGTAACGTTGCTTTGCTGCATTTAGTTTTTCTTGCACATAAATCAGGTAGTTATGCCTCGCTGCTCAAGTTTGCTTTCTAATACTCAGTAAAGGGCTACAGTGAAGATATATTTTTTTCTTGCAAGTGAGGACCAATGAATGATGAGCTTACAGCTACGCACCGGAAATCTACTCTATCAGCAAGCGTCGGTGCTCCTTGAAATTGATTTAGAAATATCGCCCACTTGCGGTTGAAACCACGCTCCATCAGGCCTGAAAGCTAATATATCCTCCAGTTGAGAACGTCCCTGTCTTCCTTCTGAATTGTGCTTCAGTCTACTTAGAAGCGCTGGGCGTTGAAGTAATTCCCTCTTTCACTCTGGAGAATAAAATCACTGATATTCATTTCGACACGCTAAGCCTACTAATTTTACAGTTCAGTGAGAGTGTGAATTATGTATTTTGGTAAACGCTCGGCTCCACGTAAAAGCCATTTATCATTACCTACAAGTACGTCTAAATGGAAATCAGGTGTAGCACTTACGTAAAATAACACAAGCACGTCTTCATCGTTTATAACAAACACCGGATAAAACAATTAGTGTGAGAATGGAAAGCCAACATTTGGGGGTTGAGAATAGGAACGAATCTGAGTTTCCTATTGAAATATTAATATTGTTATGGAGCTTCCGTTTAAATTAACTCGTTAGGAATAGATGTGCTTTAACAAACAACTGAAGTTGAATGATAAACCACATTACCCTTCACACCGTTACACCAAAAGTGTGGAACATATTTCATATAAATGTGCCTTTGATATTCAATATTTGACTTCCTGATTACGTGTATAACATAATCTAGAAGAAAAAGACTTTGGACAACGATACTACATGTAAAATTTAATAGTCTTATATAGTCTCTTGGAAATGTTACATTGATCAGAGACATTTTTATATTTATGAATGAGCCCATCAATGTAGTTTCTGCCGTAGTCATAATTGTATGTATTATAATAATATTCAGTTTTTGAAAATGCGCACGCACTTCATTTCATCAGATGTAAACAAAATGCGGATGTAAATATACTTTAGTAGACATTTTGTATAACAACATACTAAAAGTTTATCAAAGTTTTTAAAAGGGTCTAACCTTAGGTCGTGGGAAAACATTATAGGTTTATTTACTGATAGTACTAGGTACGGTATAGTTTAGCCCTAATTAAACTAAAACAAAAATAAAATGTATACAAGTTACAGAGTTAATCCATCTTTTTAACGAATATACGCTGTACTTAATAAAGGCTTAACTAATGTTAGGCCTAAGACAAATGTACTTATGGATTTTGGAGTCTGCGATTAGAATTATTATGTATTATTCTAAAAATCTAGTATTTAAAGAAGTACTTTTTCAATAAAGATACTAATTTGACAACAAATCTATTGCGAATCTCTGCTAGTATAGAATTATTAACTATCACGCAAGTTAAGGTTTCCATGTGTCTAAAGGGATGAAAAAGATGAACGCAGATGAAAAAGATATATTAAAGTCAATCGTTTTCTCTATTGTTTAAAGGTAAAACATATTACTAATGACGAAAGGAAAGTCACAAATGCTGCTTTAATCGAGGAACTTCTTTGTGCTAATCAACTGTCGAAAAATTAGTACACCCAGAACGCTGTGGTAAAAAAACTTAAAGTCGTCGAAGTTATATAAAGGCAACAGTATTTGTTTACTAAATACAGATTTTGACTTATTTTTTCAATTTCAATGTTCGTATGAAATATTTACAGAATATATGTTTGGCCTATTTTATACATTTATTTCATCACTTTATCACTAATTTATAAGTACGTAATTTGTTACAAGTTAGGCTAGCATAGCTCTGGTATTGGCATTGATCCATGTTATACTCGAGCAACGAACTTACGAAGACTTACAAGCACTTGTTTGTTTGTTTTAAAGAGAAGCCACAACGGCTATCTGCTGTGTCCACCGCGGAAACGAACCCCGGATTTTAGCGTTGTAAGTCCGTAGACTTACCGCTGTTTCACCAGGGGACACTTGAAGGCGCAGTCAGTGTGTCTAGAAAAAGAGTAGAACTCTTCGGTGTCGGACAAAGAGTGTATTCACAAGTAACCCACCAGGTGGCTACAAGTAGATACACCGAAAAACACTATCATATCAATCACGGAAGAACAAACGTTAGAAAGGTGCTAACTACAATTCATTTACTGTCATTTTGTTATCATTTTCTGTTACTCACGTAGCATCTAGACTTGTAAAAAATTATCCGAGAATGCAGTGGGTCGCATAAGGCTTTCCTTGCAGGTGGGTGTGGCGTGACATATTAGAGTGACCACGTGATCATCGCGTGAACTTCAAAGCCAACGCTTCAAGTCTTACTTAATCTTATGATGTATTTCCTAACGTAATCCACTTGTTCTACCCTCGCGTTTTAATAGCCACTCACTTTATATCAGTGCGAAAACTCTTTTTTTTTTCATAGTTACTGTTTATAGGAATGAAAAAAACTAATCCGTCAACCTGCTCTACATATGTGCACTGTAAACTGTATTACGTCATTTGTCATACATACCATGCCAATACATTACCTTTAAGTGGATAACTTATCTTGTTAAATGAAAAGAAGGGCAAAAGTCTCCAAAATTGTTTTTTGTGTATCATTGGGTCAGATTTTAACAGTAAATCTTCGCTTCGTAGACTTTAACTGCATTAAGTATTTATAAGTTAGTTATACATTCACGTTTTCTGGGATATGAAAGACATAAAGACTTTGCTTGCCATCAAAAACAATGTCTGCCGGGATTGACGATCAATTCAAACTCGGAGGAAAACTTCAGAAGGAAATTGGACGAGGAATTAAAATTAAATAAAAGGATTAATTTTCATAAATTTGAAACATTACTAAATGACCGTCTAGGTTATTAAACCAAATAGTTAGAGAGTTAATTTGCTTGAAAGAAAGAATGAGAGAAGATATAGTGACATATATATACATAGGAACTAATTTATTTATAGAAACGTCACTCCATATATACATATCTCTGATAAAGTACTGTTCTAACAGCTTCTATTGTTGGGCGAGCTCTTTCAGCTTATTCGATATAGAGGAAACAAGTCTAGTCTACTCAAATAGGGCCTGGCATGGCCAGGTGGTTAGGGCGCTATACTCGCGGGTTCGAATCCGCATCCCACTAAACATGCTCGCCCTTTAAACCGTGGGGGCGTTATAATGTTGTGATCAATCCCACTATTCGTTAGTAAAAAAGCAGCCCAAGAGTCGCCTGTGGATTATGTTGATTAATTGCCTTCCCTCTAGTCTATCACTGCTAAATTAGGGGCAGCTAGCGCAGATAGCCCTCGTGTGTAGTTCTGTGCGAAATTCAAACCAAACCACTCAAATAACACGAAAGGTTTCATTTCTTGATCTTAAGTTCTAGAACTTAAACGACTTCATAACCTAACGATAGGTCTAAATTCATTAATAACGCCAAACAGTCACATACGTTCTTATTTTCTCGTACATACGTACTTCTCATATCCCTAAACTAACTGGCTAACAACAAAGCTATAAATGCATTTTTTTTTCAAACAGTAAACTTGGGTTCAGAACAATAGATTATAAAATACGTTATGTCTCTCAGTGCTCCTGTGAACACACGCCAGAATTAATTTGGTTAAATGAAGATCTGGTATCTCTTAATTTTAAAGAAAGTAAATACTAATTGATTAAAAGCCGTTAACTACATCTCGTCAATTGTAAAAAGAGAAAAATATGTATCTCTAACAGCGATCCTTGTGTTAGAATTAATTATGTTTAATTAAGGTTCTAGCATCTTTTAATTTTGAAAACACTAGTTGCTATACGTTCCTGTCGATTGTGAAAAATATACATATACCTAAAAGTCCCCACGTATTAGATCAAATTTGGTTATTTGTAGAAATAACGTATTTTAAATTTCAGGTCATTACATACAGTTAGACAAAAATCCATTAATTACATCCACGACTTTTTAAGCTGAAGGTATGTTGGATGTCCTCCGATGAGTCATCAGTAAGTTTACACTAAAATCCGGGGTTCGATTCCATAAGGTGGACAGAGAGTAGATAGCCCAATGTGTGGCTTTGCACTAAAACAACAACAACAAAACAAGGATATGTTGATATCCAAAACGTTGAGGGTAAGGGTGATTGTTAATAAAAAATGGCATATGCTACGAATAGTTATTTTGTTTGTTTTAAGCGCAAAGCAACACAATGGACTATCCGTGTTCTGCCCCCAATGGGTATCGAAACTCATGGTGGACAGAGCAGAGATAGCCCATTGTGTAGCTTTTTGCTTAATTAAAAACAAACAAACGAATAATAATGGCTGGAGACGGCTTGAATGGGTAATGAAGAAAAACTTTAATATAAGTTTAACATAACAGCAAATGTACAACGTTTCGACAAGGTTTTGTCAGCATCAGGTACTAGTCTCAAAGTGGGTTCCCCGTCATCGAATTTGAAAACAAACGAATAGTTATTTTCCTAAGTTACACAACAAAAATCCATCAGCCTTTCTAGTGTTGGTGTGAGTAAAGATAGGGGGGGTACTCTTGGTGAAGGTGTCTTTTAAATTTAAATTTTGAGCATAGATAATATTTATCAACGTCACCAATAGAGGTACACGTTGCTTTGTAACCAAAGTTTAAACGTTAAATTTATTTCTAAAATGGAGTAGAACTAGTAGAACGTGTTGAAATTCGACAAAGTTGGGGTATTTCACTCATTTCGCACTCTTATCTAACCGCACAAAATCGAATATTTGGCCAGATGTGCTCTTTCTAGAAGTTGTTTTAAAACTAAAAACCATCTCTGGCAATGTTGATACTGTAAGTACTTATTTCACCTTCAGCGGTTTTAATCAGCCATCCTGTACATGCACCTGTAAACAGCAGAACGATTTTATAACGCCCCTCCTTCAAAAGTTTGAAATAGTCAACCATGTTTTTGCACTTGTTAACAGAATTCTCAGAATTCAACAAAACATTGAACTTATCAACAAAATGTCAGAAAATTACCCACTAAATCTACGGGAAACTCAAATAAATAAAAACCAAACATGTTCAAACATGCTTAATGTTTATTGTAACATATTTTTTATATTTTCATAAAACGACATAAACTGATTTTTAGAAAATCATTTTGATATTATAGCATTACACGAGAATAGTCGCTCTTGCTATGCCTAACATCTATACGTATAATTATTTGTTGTTTTTTGCGAATTTCTTCTTCTTTATGTTCATACACAATAGACAGACATCCGCTTTCCAAATGATATTATTGTTCTAGTAGACTGTGTCAAAAATCGAGTAAATATATAGAGTTATGGTATTTCAAGTCACGATCTAAAACTAAAGACTATCGAATTCACATTAGAAACGTTTCTTCATAAAACTTTCTTCTAAACAACTTTTTTTATATATTTGCACCTTCAGGGACATAAATGTTTACCCGATAAATGTTTATAAATGTTTACTCTGGTTAGAACTACCTAGGGTTAACCGTGAGAAAAACGTGGCTCAGCCAAGTCCATCCCCTACGAACAGACATCTAATTTCCCAAATTATATTATTGTATATATTGTGTAAAACAAGATTAGAGTACATAACATTAGGACTGAACTCCTGAGAACCATGCCAGCATTATATAAATACCTGATCACTGTATAAACACAATATTATATATTCTGAGCACTATACAAAAACTATATGCCTCTAGCACTACATAGATACCGTATGTTTTTAGCATTATACAGAAACTATATGTTTTAGCTCCATACAGAAACTGTATGGTTTAGCTCCATACAGAAACTATATGGTTTAGCTCCATCCACAGAAACTATATGGTTTAGCTCCATACAGAAACTATATGTTTTAGCTCCATACAGAAACTATATGTTTTAGCTCCATACAGAAACTGTAGTTTTTAGCACTATATAGCTACTATATGTCTTTAGCACTATATAGATACTATATGTCTTAAGCACTATATAGATATAATATGTCCTGAGCATTATATAAGTACAATATGTCTTGAACACTTTATAAATATTATATCTTGAGCACCATATAAAACTGTATTCCTGAGCACAATATAAATAATGTATGTTCTGAGCACTATATAAGTACTATGTCTTGAGCACTACACAACTACTATACATCTTGAGCACAATATAACTACTATATGTCCTGAGCACTATATAAATACTATATGTCTTGAGCACTATACAAATATTATATATCTTGAGAACTATATAAATACTGTATGTCATGAACACTATATAAATACTATATGTCTTGAGCACTATACAAATATTATATATCTTGAGAACTATATAAATACTGTATGTCATGAACACTATATAAATACTATATGTCTTGAGCACTATACAAATATTATATATCTTGAGAACTATATAAATACTGTATGTCATGAACACGATATAAATACTGCATGTCTTGAGCACTGTATAACTACTGTACTTCCTGAGTATTATTCAAGTACTATACGTCTTGAGCACTATATAACTATTATATGCCCTGAGCACTATATAAATACTATATGTCCTGAGCACTGTGTAACTATTATATGTCTTGAGCACTATATAAGTACTGTATTTCCTAAACACTATATAAATACTATACGAAAGGTTCTCTGCATTCTAGGGAAAAGCTATTAACCAGTCAAAAAATTACCGACTGTTCGTGAGTGTCTTTTACAACATATTCATATAATCCTGCCAAGTGACACTCGACTGTTCGTGAGTGTCTTTTACAACATATTCATATAATCCTGCCAAGTGACACTCGATTTCCTTTAGCATTAGTCCATGATTAACACGGAGTTGACTATCCAGATCGTGAGTCAAAATGTGTACTAACTTAATAGTTTAGGCAACTCTGTAAATTGCGCTTAACCGACCGTGTAAAATATGGTAGTATCAATATGACCATGAAAATTGAAATGCACTTTTTCACCTTCAAACAATGTATCTACTCATAAGGAAGTGTAAAAAAATGTTTATAAGAGTATAAAATAGAAACATCGTCCGGAGTATTGAGGCAATGGAATAATTCCAATTTAGCCACACACACCCTCCGCGGTGGGTAGAGCACAGATAGTTCTTTCTGTAGCTTTGCGCTTAACAACAAATAAATAAGCAATCAGTTTAGTCAGGTTAGAAATGTACACATGCAAAAAAAAGAGGGGAAATCACTGATTAAATCCTAAAGATTTTACAGTAATAATGGTGTATTTACAGAAGGTTTTAGTTTGTATACGTACCAACGTCTGTCATCTTGAAAAGCATGTATAACGTAATTTAAGTAAAAAATCAATATTGGTATTAATAATTTTAACCTGAACGGCACCTTATGCAACACTTGTGTACAACCGGCTAGGTTAATGACTCCTGCGGCTCGTCCCTAATTTATAACGTCTGACTAGAGTGAGGAGAAACCAGTTAGTAGCACTGTGCGGATGCTCTTAAAGAACAGCTTGACTGATTTTCACAGTTGTTTATGACACCCCCACAGCTGAAAGTGTGGAGCGTTATCAGAGGTTTATCGTGGCTCGAACCTTCGACCTTCCGATACGCAGCCCTGCAAGCCAACCATTCACGCCTTGCCCAGAAAATTTCAGTATATTGATTATTATAAGTGTCGTATTATTATTATGTTTCCAGGTCATACAGATTACGTTCGTAGTTATATCGATTTAAAATTTAGTAACGTTGTGCATGGCCGTTGTCTACAGTACAAAAATGTGCCCTTCTTAATGCTCAATCTCAAATTACAACTTCAGTCGAAAAGTATGAACCTGAGAAACGTTGTTAAATGAAGTAGTTGACGAGAGATATTGTCATTTTAATGAACTTTTAAGTAAGCCCATTTATAGTAATTATATATTTTTCTCTCTTCCTCTTACACACATTATAAAGAAACCAACAATATTAACAATATACGAGAAGTGTACGGTACACTGATGATCATAATTTCTGTTTCAAGTTTTAATCGTTTTTTTGTGCTTGCAACGCGAAATTTCCTGTCATTCGAACTGATGAGTTAATATAAAATATACTTTGATTGGAAGAAAATATACGTGGTTATATGCTACTGCTGCCTTACGCCAGATATAGATTGCTGTACACCTTTTTTCTTGCGTTTTTCTTACCGTGTCATGTAGCTAAGAAAAACGCAGAAGATGCACAACTTCACATGATAATGACAATAGTAGATCTGCCTAGAAGGTGCACAACTTCACATGATAATGACAATGGTAGATCTGCCCAGGCAGTGCACAACTTCACATGATAATGACAATAGTAGATCTGTATAGAAGGTGCACAGTTTCACATGATAATGACAATGTTAGATCTGCCCAGGCGGTGCACAACTTCACATAATAATTAAAATGGTAGATCTGCCCAGGCGGTGCACAACTTCACATGGTAATGACAATGGTAGATCTGCCCAGGCAGTGCACAACTTCACATGGTAATGACAATGGTAGATCTGCCCAGAAGGTACACAACTTCACATGATAATGTCAATGGTAGATGTGCCCAGGCAGTGCACAACTTCACATGATAATGACAATGGTAGATGTGCCCAGGCAGTGCACAACTTCACATGATAATGTCAATGGTAGATCTGCCCAGGCAGTGCACAACTTCACATGATAATGTCAATGGTAGATCTGCCCAGGCAGTGCACAACTTCACATGATAAATGACAATTTTAGATCTACCCAGAAGGTACACAACTTCACATGATAATGTCAGTGGTAGATCTGCCCTGCAATTGTACATGTTACAAAAACTATTAATAATTTAAAAGTCGATACACATGTCCAGCAAAATCTGACAAAAATAAACGTTTCAAAAACATACCCATTAGCGAAAGGATAACCAGCTAATCCTGCCGTATCGTACGGGTAATACACCGGAGCTGCGTATGGCAAGCTTCTCCAGGCTTCCAAGTTCTCTTTCAAGTCAAATCCGTTAGCCTAAATATATGACAAGAAAAAAAACAAGATGAATTACATGTATACAGGGAGAATATCACGTGTAAAAAGAAGAAAGTTAATTTTTTGTAAGAAGGGTAATCCGTAGAGTAACTCTATAGTTTTTATCTAACGTTTAAAGAAACTCAATAGAACTACCTTCTCCGTAAAATAAATCTTTTGATGAACTTATAGCCATTTCTCTTTTGTTTCCCGTTTTCAACGGAATGACATGTATAGTCCATAGTTTCAAGAAACGAAAACAAGAGTTAAGATTATTTGTTTACGAGAATCTGGAATTGGCATTTAAAATCGAATGTGGACGCAGGCTGGACTCTCGCTGGGAATCAAATTTGTCGACTTTTATGTTAATTCCTCTTTTTACAACGATATTCCAAACTCTAAACATTCATGGTGTTTTAACTGTTCTTGACCAATCGCAAGGAATCTATGTTTATTTAGGTGTTTGCAGAATAAGTGGCACTAATGTTACTGATTGTTTTTTCTTTTAACTTTCATTAACTACTTAATATCATGCAAAATTTTCTCCCATCGCCAACATTAAAGGGGGATATCTCCTCCCCTCGAAATCTGTCTAATTCAATGGCATAGGACAAATCTAAGAACAGGCAGAGCCTCACGCTGAAATTTACAATTTTATTGACGTAGAAAACGTTGAATTAAACAAAGCTCAAAATATTGTTAATTAACCCGATTTAGAAGTACTGTGTTAAAACCCAAATGAAATGATAAACTAGTTATTCTGTTTAATTAGTTGAGGTTTTTCTTATACACTTTACATGATCTTACTACTATATTTAAATAATTATGTTCTTCAGATGTTAGAACAAAAAAAGAAATAACCAACAGAAAGTCTTGAGTCTGGATTTGTTACATAAAAAACAAAAACACAAAATTCACACATAGTAACTAGAGGAAGTAACCGTTTCTTCTATTTTTTTGCTCGTTTGAAGCTAAGCACAAAGCTACACAATGGGCTATCTGTGCTCTGCCCACCACGGTTATCGAAACCCGGATTCTAGCGTTGTAACTCCGCAGACCTTCCGCTGTGCTACTGGGGGGGGGGGGGGCGTTTCTTTCACTTTGAAATCACTGACAACTGTTCAAAACGTAGACGGATAAGTGTAGAAACAATTAGTTCGCTGTTTCATGTTTAACCATGGTCAATAAAAATAGGTAATGTGTTTAGGCAAAACTTGAATTGCCAAGTTACATTTACTCCTCAATTAAAATTAAGTCATATAATTAATGGTTTGAAAGACAAAATTGAATTGAGGAATAAATGTGGTATATACAAACTTTCGTGTACTTGTGGTCTAAGTTATATTGGACAGATAAGTAGGAACCTAAAATTTAGAGTAAAAGAACATCAAAATGCTGTGGATAAACTAAAAACTGGTGAATCGGCTTTGGCGGAACATGTGGCGAATTTTACACATATTATTGAATGGGATAATATAAAAAATTTTAAACAGTTAACGGAAAAAGATGAATTAAATATAAGAGAATCTTTAGAAATTGTTTAAAACAAAATGAATTTAAATAGAGATTTAGGTCCAGGAGCCACCGAAATAAATTTTTGGAACTTATTGTTGTAAATGGTGCCATTGTACAAATGTGCTAATTATACATACTTTAGGTTTATAAGCAATGTTATGTGTACTTCATGGTTTATTCTCCTGAAGATGGTGGAATTATTTCCACCGAAACATGTAGTGTTTTATGTTTCTTTTAACTTGTATATCTTTTTAATTTTTTTAATTTTTATAAATAAATGAATGTGCAAGTAAAAAAAACGTTGATTTTCGTTTTATTATTTTATTTAACATTTTCGCACAAGAACTGTCTGTTGTACGTATTATAGTTTGTTCTGTTCAAATAATTTTTACTTGATAAATAACACGCTATATTCTTGTGTAAAGTAAAAACCATAACTAAACGAAAATTAACGTTGGGAGTAAAACTGTTGATTGACAGTGAAATATAGTTGAATATAATAAAACATAGAGTGTAAACTCTAAGGTTAGTTGTGTGAAGTAAAAAATCGTTGTGTGTTACAAAGAAAAGGTAATTGTGTGAAGTAAAAACCGTTGTGTGTTACAAAGTAAAGTTAGTTTTATGAAGTAAAAACAGTTGTGTGTTACAAAGAAAAGGTAATTGTGTGAAGTAAAAACCGTTGTGTGTTACAAAGTAAAGTTAGTTTTGTGAAGTAAAAACCGTTGTGTGTTACAACGTAAAGTTAGTTTTGTGAAATAAAAACCGTCGTGTGTTACAAAGTAAAGTTAGTTTTATGAAGTCAAAACTGCTGTGTGTTACAAAGTAAAGGTAATATTCTGAAATTAAAATCGTTGTGTGGTGCCTAAGTAAAGTTAGCTGTGTGAAGGAAAACCATTATGTGTTACAAAGTAAAGATAATGTTTGAAGCAAAAACTATTGTATGGTACCAGATAAAGATATCGTTGCGAGAAATAAAAACCATTGTTTGGTTGCTAAGTAAAGAAAGTGTTGTGAAATTAAAACTGTTGATTTGTTTTGAATTTCGCGCAAAGCTACACGCGGGCTATCTGCGTCAGCCGTCCCTAATTTAGCAGTGGGCTACTCTTTT
>NW_013669504.1:22629-33533 GCF_000517525.1 Limulus polyphemus | reverse complement strand
CATTATAACGCCCCCACGGCTGAAAGGGCGAGCATGTTTGGTGGTATGCGGATTCGAACCCGCGACCCTCAGATTGTGAGTCGAGCGCCTTATCCACCTGGCCATGCCGCAGATTGCGAGTCGAGCGCTCTAACCACATGGCCATGCCGGGCCAAAATTAAAACTGTTATATAGTTCCTACGAAAAAAATAATTATATGAAGTCACCGTGTGTTACAAAGTAAAGATAGTGTTTTGAAATAAAAACTGTTGAGTGGTTCTAAATTATATCAAGTTAGTAAAAACCCTTTAATTGATAACTAACTCAAAGGTATTTGTGTTTACGGAAATCGCTCAAATTGTAGTCAAACATATATGTTTCTAGGCCTATCCTTTTACGTCAAATCTGCCGCAGTGGATTCGAAGCTTGAGACTAGCGGCAAGTATGGTTACTGCCTTTATTTAGTTACAACTGAACAACGTCACTGTATACAAGTTCTAATGTATGTAACACCACACACCTTTACTTTCGAAAATAATTATTTTTTTATTACCAAACGATCTTACTTCAGGCAGCTTAGGTTACTTTTCTTATCAGTAAACCGTTTCACTAAATTTAACATGATGGACTTTTATTTTATTGTTACCAATCGGTTTAATTTTTCAAAACTAATCGTTATTTTGCTGTTATTTGTTATTTTTGGATATCTTCTAAGATATCTAGAAGCACACTACATCGTTATAATTCTCACAAAAATACTCGTGTTTTTTGTGTTTTTTTTTACATTACCTCATCAGTTATTTTATTAAAACTAACAAAGTTAATTTAGCAGTCAGCAGAATATTTTATAAACTTGAATCAGAAAATATTAAAAGGGGGGGTGTGGCCTAGTTGTTAGCTTATTCAGACGTCCAAGTTCACCTCTCCTTATTACAAACTAAAATGTTCTTCGCACTTTGGGGTCGCAGGTGCACTATAAGTATGCTTGTAAAATCCCACTATTCAGTCAGCAAGAGCAGCCCAAGAGTTGGTGGTGGATAATGTTGACTAGCTATCCTCCCTCTAATCATATTAGCTCGAAATTAGGGACGGATAGGCGCAGGTACTCTTTATGTGACCTTGCACGAAAATTCTAAAACAAACAAGAAATAATTCGAATCACTGCTTAGAAACGAGTCGTCTAACGTGTGCAGATTCAAACCCCCTCTAGTGGTATTTATACTACTCAATAAAGTAAACCGATATAAATGACTACAACACATTTCACGTAAGTATAGGCCTTTAAACATATACATTTGGTAATATTTATCAGCGTTGTGGTCAGTAATCAATTTACAAACTTAACTGTGTGTCCTGGTGTAGACACGCTACAGTGCTTCGCAAATATAATTACAGGCGTGCGTCAGTTTGAAAGCACGCGAAGTTACGTCTTCCTGTTTCGGTTTAACAAATACGAAATACATATAGCTATTACATCTAACCTGCACACATAAATGACATATGAGAATCAATATACTTGGATAAATTTTTGAGTAAAAAAAAACAAACTCTATATTTGGTACAAAAGTGTTTGATGTTTGCTTCGTTATCTGTCTGTCAGTATGTTCCCCTGTCTCTAATTTCTCTGACTAAATGTCGATTAAAAACCAGTCTTCTTATCTAGTTTGTACTTAGAAAAGTATGTCTTCATTTCTTTCTTTTTTTTCAATCTGTCTTTAATCTGGTCTCTTTACTACTTTCTCTGTGTTTATCTATCTAAGTCTACTATTTTACCTTGGGTGTTAAATTGAGACGTGTTGGTGACTAACAATCATTGAAAACAACCACTTTTTAATGCTTATCATCCTAGTATCTACTAAGATGTAACTAACATTTTCGACCTGAACTATAGGGCTTTTAAACGACAGGACTTGAAAACAAACTCAAGAAATGAACAAAATGAATAAATTATACTCTATATCTGCACTCTTTGTGAGTGAAAAGAAAACGAGAAGAGGTCGATATAGCTATGCATTAAAAGACAAAAGACTTCATACAATTACACACGAAAAATAACTTTTGTGGTCTACGTGTACTCCCCTAGTGGCTCAGCGATAAGTTTGCATTATTTCAACAAAAATTCGAGTTTCAATACCCGTGGTGGACAGAGTCCATACTGTAGCTCTGTCTTTAACCATACCAATATTCATGCATATATTTATATATGTATGTGTGTATGTGTACTTTATCATTCCCACGCTGTAGTCTGTATCCTAGTTTTATTTGATTGCCCTTCATATGCGATGCTTTTTGTTTTGGGCCCACATGTCTAAAGAAATTTTAAGATCAAACAGAGTTAACTTTATACGTGGTCATTGCTACACAGGATTCAGTTGACTACTTCATATTTCAATAAAGGTCCGTACATTTTACTGGATTATTTCATAGCTGCATATTTCTGTAGTATCTATTATTCAATACGTCTATGCATTTTATTGACTTATTTCATAGCTACGTATTTTTTTTTACTCAAAACGTTCTTATATTTTACTAACGTATTTCATAGGTGCATATTTAAGTAGTACCTGTTTTCAAGATGTTTCGTATATTTTACTGACGTATTTCAAGGTTTGTAAACTTTTCTGTCGTGTTTTTATATCATCGCAGTTTGCATCTTTGTTCTAAGTTACACATTGATGATTGTTTGTTTGTAATCAAGTGCAAAACTACACAATGGGCTATATCTTCTCTGTATCGCTGGTTTGAGCGTTATAAGTCCGCAGACATTCCGCTGAACCACTGGTGGGGGGTGGGGGGGGGGCAGACTGAGCAGTCTTAGCTTTTAATAGACAAAGTAGACGGCAATTTTTGACGAAAATCAAACTTTTTAGTATATATTCTACAGTTTTTCATAACTCAAGTTTATCAAAAAAACTACTGTACTGTGGAGATTTGAATAACACTTTCATTACAAGAATGGTGTAATATTCGAATATTCACGTCGAACTCCAAGTTAATCCATGTATAATTGGTAGCAAGGTGGTTTCAGTCATAGGTGTCAACTTTTCCAGTTGATTGGAAGTGCTGGGTGCAACCTGCATACACACCCTTCATCTAATAATTTATATTTTTCTTTGCACATCTTCAGGGTACTCAGCAGCAGTCGCATCAATAATGTTTGGCCACGGCTACGATTTGAGTTTGAATACCTTCAAATTAAAGTTCAAATTTTTATGTTTTTGCCTATTACAATACTCATCGTAAAGAACTTAACAAACTCAAAGAGTTGTGTTTGTTTGTTGTTAAGCACAAATCTACACAAAGAACTGGGTGAAATCACTTATTTTCTTCACAAAGAACTGGGTGAATTCACTTATTTGCTACACAAAAACTGGGTGAAATCACATATTTTCTATGAAAAATACGTAGGAAACCCTATCAGTAATTAGTGGGGTTAATTCTGTGTGTGTGTGTAACTCATATGCTATTAGGGATCCTGTATGTAACCAACAAAGTAATGAACCCACAGTTATTTCCGGGCATAAATATATTAGAAAAATTATGTTTAAAAAGCCGATGGAATATGAGCCACATCAGTAATTCAAGGGGTAAAAATAAGTAGTTGTCTAGTAGTTGCTAGGGTTGTCAGATTTTCAGGTTAACTTCGTAGGGCGCTCGTTTAGGTTTGATGCAGTATTTATAATTACTATCCGCATATTTCTCATACCTTATTATGGACATTGTAGAACCTTATGTGCACAAAAATAAATAAAAATCAAATTTACCTATGCATTCTATGCATGCTGGTGGACGAGTCAAGGAATTATAAATGGACATCAAAATATAAAGCACTGTATACAGGCTATTCATATTGAATTAAAAGTTTCATTATAAATATTTTAAAGCTGTATGACTTCTTAATGTTATGAACATGTACATGACTCCCATGTACAAAATATCTTAAGCAAAGAACACATGACAAAATCATTTCAGAAAGCATGCTACCCTAAAGACATCACGAGAGTCTAAATCCTTAAATACAGAACAAAAAGTGAAATTATTTCAGAGAAGAACGTTAGCTTTAAGGACGTAACGTGGGGCTAAATCTTTAAGCTTAGAACAAGGGCTAAAATTGTTTAGGAGAAGCACCGTTGTCCTAAGAACATACCGTGGGGCTACGACGAACATGGATGGAATAACGGGTTTTATAGAAATATCGAAATATTGCAAATAATTATTGAAATGAGGTCACGGGGTCAGAATTTTTTGAATATCAACTTATAAAATATCTTCTCTCGATAGACTAATTTCCTAAATCCAAGACATCTAACATTGATTTTGATCCTACCTTCTTGAAGCCAAGGGCTCCTATACTGAAAGGATAGATATGTTAATAGAATAAGTTGAATCAATCTTTCATATATATAGTCTTTAAATCTATATAAATAATACGCTTGCGTTTGTCTATCCGGAACGTTTCTTGCAAATTTCTTGATCAAACACTACAAATTTCATATCGTTAGAAAGGCCTTAATCTGAGGATTTCGGATTGCATACTGACTTTTCCATTCAGAATCACCTTACTTGTTTTTTGCTTATTCAAACTTTTTAATGCAACGAGTATGGTACATGATGCCACAATGTCGTTGTCACCACGTGATGACTGGCTTAGATTTCAACTTTAGTTTTTTTGTTTGCAAAATATTTCATACAAAGAACATTTAACCAGCCTGTAATTTCCTAAAAAAACGAAGATTATACTAAATACAATTTCTGTGAGTTTCTCGACTTATTTAGGTCTAAAATACGCATGCGCAGTTCATTTAAAACCATATGCTTATCACTTTGTGAACAGGCATTCCGACGTTTCTGCGTAATCAGCTAAGTTTGCATTCATTACAACTTTACGTTTACTTTACTTTGCAATAATTTAGCTTCGGTTCGTTTCATAGACTGCTATAAATATCTTTTACCTGCTTTTTTCTTTACTGTGGATTTTATTCTTTGTTTTTGCGAGTTTATTTGTTTCAACTCGTAAAACCGTTTCATACACTGAACACTCATAACTGTTTCATACTCTGTACACTTTTATAAATACCATTACTTTATTGTTTACTTACGTGTAGTTTTATTAAACAAAGTTATGTCTACGTTAGTTTGTTTGTTTGACCGCGTACAATTTTTCTCAAATAGACCAGGATTTATTGATCTAACACATAATGCCTGCAAGAAAGCGTACGTTAAATGGCGTGCATAAAAATTATAGAATAAGTAAAATTCAAGAGAAGGGCATAAAAACTACAGCAAATGTTTTGCGGGTTGCGGCTATTATGTTAATTTAATCCTATACTTAAACTAACGTAAAGAATATCTCTAAAATACAGGTTCTGTCAAAAACTTTGTCAAAGCCAAAAAGAAATTTTACTAGATTTCGGATTGTGTTTTCGTGATTAAGTTCGGATCGTATTAGTGTGATTAACATTGACATCTGCTGCAAACACATGCATGATTAAGTTCGGATCGTATTAGTGTATTTAACATAGACATCTACTACAAACACATGCATGATTAAGACGCATCTACGTAAGACTTGTACAACCAATACAGTTAATAATACTCGCATGACATGTAGGCTAAACAATTCTTATTCTGAATGTGGTTAATCATAACGGGTGTCTTACAATCGCTTTGCCACATGCCTATGTGTATATATATATATGTGTATGTGTACTTACGTGTTCGTCATGATTTTATTGTTAAAAAAAAACGATAATATGGAAATGCGTGTTCGAAACGAAAGATTATCAAGTTTTTTGGACATCTTTGTTTTCATTGGAAAGTTTTCACAGAGAAGACATTATTTTTAAGTATTCCCAGAAATCACTTAGTAACAGTATCGCCATCTATCCTCTGGTCCTCCGGTGGATCAGCGGTAAGTTTATGGATTTACTACGACAAAATCTAGGGTTCGATTCCCAGCGGTGGATAGAGCTCACGCAGCCTATTGTGTGGTTTTGCGCTAAAACAAACAAACATAACTGTCCCCTGAGCCCCCCAGCGGCACAGCGGTATGTCTGCGGACTTTTAACGTTAAAAATCGGGTTTCGATACCCGTGGTGGGCAGAGCAACAGATAGCCCATTATGTAGCTTTGTGCTTAACTTCAAACAAACAAACTGTCTCCTGAGCCTACAGAAGGGTGCCGAGTGGAAAGAAACATCTTCACGTAATTTGTATTCCAACCTAAAAGCGTGTTTTCGTCGTTTCAGCTTCTCGGTGTTTTATAGTACTTCCATTATGAACAGTTTGTGACAACTGATCAGCAAAATTGAGAGATTCGCATTCATAGTGGCATAAATAGAAACTGGATAGGATAGAAAACACCTTGTATGACGGCTCGACAACTGAGGGTAAATACATGCCAACTTAGGGCCATTTTGATTTACATTAAATAAAACCAACATCGCTGAGGTATTCCTAAAATAAAAGTAACTATGTTAGAATCTAAAGCAACATGGAATGTATATAAGAAGTTTTTTCAGACGAGATTAAAGATTTTAGTGCCGATATTTGATAGCTGTATATCTTCTGAAGAGAAGACGTGTATGGGAGTAAATACAAAGTACCTAAATCCTTAAACATAGAACAAGGGGTAAAATTATTTCAGAGAAGCAAGTTACCTAAGAAAGTCACTAAGAGCTAAATCCTTAATTACAAAACAAGGGGTAAAATGATTTCAAAGAGACATATCACCTTAAGAACGTCACGAGGGGCTAAAACCTTAAGCACAGAACAAGGGGTAAAATGATTTCAAAGAGACATATCACCTTAAGAACGTCACGAGGGGCTAAAACCTTAAGCACAGAACAAGGAGTAAAATTATTTCAGAGAAGCAAGTTACCCTAAGAAAGTCACTAGGAGCTAAATCCTTAATTACAGAACAAGGGGTAAAATCATATAAGAGAAGCATGGTACCCTAATTACGTCACTATGAGCTAAATCCTTGAGCACAGAACAAGGGGTAAAATTATTTCAGAGGGGCATGTTACCCTAAGGACGTCATTAGGGACTAAATCTTTGGGCACAGAACAATAGGGAAAATTATATAAGAGAAGCACTTTACCCTAAAAACTTTACGAGGGCTACAAAAATATGTGAATTAAGGCGTTTTATTGAAGTATGGAAATAATATAGATAATTTAGCAAATTAAAATTATCTCAATAATATCGTATACCAAAACCACTAAAACATAAGCGTTGTCTTCTTCTGGTAATTGACGAAAACACAGTCCTGGTGTGTCATTATCATTATAGAAATATACAGTTACACATATGACGTGTCGTGCTAGTAGTGTTTTAGCCTTATATGAAATAATTACTCTAAGGGTGGAGCTTGGCCTTGTGGTTAGAGTGTCCGACTATGGATCTGCGTGTGCTCCGTTACGGCAACAAATAGTAATAATAATCGCACCCGCGGTGTGGGTCCGTGGGTAGGTAATAAGGGTGAAGGTCAAATCCCACTATTCGGTCAGACAAGAGCAGCCCAGACAGGGGCGGCGAGTCCTGTTGACTAGGTGCCATTTTTATGACGGATGGCTTTTGTGTAGCGTGTTCAGCAAGGGTTCTACTCTAGAAGAGGGTCATTGGGTTTTACAAATCGCCTCAGTCCTAATAAACCCGAACCACGGCTTCAATCTCGCATAAGATTGGAAATAACCGTTCATTTTGATTTCATCTTCAAGATGAGTGTTTAATTCAACGTATTCTATTGCTGGACACAGTTGCATAATTCATAAAGCAGGCTGACTAGTCGGGAAAGTAAACTGTAATATAAACGAATGATCTCACAGGACAATTTAGTAGGAAACGGAAAGAAATAAAAGACAGCATCATAAATAAACATTACATATAATTTTACGATACAAACAGTATGAATTAAAATTTAAGGAAGCAAGATTTGTATAAGTGACGGAGTAAGACGATATAGTCACTAATATGCGCAATGTAGCCATAGTCACCCATATCACCAGATCTTATACGTAACTAGATCTTGAAAGATGTGCATTTTTCTCTGGTGGTTTTGTTTACTTGTAGTTGGTTCTCTTGAACTTCAGTCGTGCAAACTTTTTGAAGTGATGTTAAGGAAGGACAAGATGGCGTAGTGCCGTAATTTCAAGACTCCAGAAAAGAATAAATGGTGGGATGATCGTGAATTTAAGGCGTTGTTTGAATTATCGAGAAACCATACGTAATCGAACACCCTTTTTTAACATTGTTTTTATTAACTTTAGTTAGTTCACATGAAATTGTCCCCACGCCAAATTTGTAACATTGTCTTCATTAATCTTAGTTAGTTTACATGAAATTGTCCCCACGTCAGAAGTGATTACTTCCTCTTATTTTACGTCACTATTGAACACAAAGTCTTCAACTTACCGTTGGGGAATAGAACGCCGACTGTTCCGGGGTGAGCGGGAGGAAAGGCTGATCGCCTGTGTAGGCTGCTGCCGCTGCCGCTGCTGCTGTTCCGTACATGTTTAGTGGTAAGCCCGAAGCTAATTATTGAAAAATGCATCGTTTAGATATGCTGAGTAGTTGTACTCAGTTTTTCTTTTTATTTACAGATTCTCATGCCAGGACAACCGGCGACCCAGACTCTTCACTCAGCCACCGCCGGACAGAACTGTTGCGAGTCCGGTCGCCCCGTTCTCACCGATCCCCTCACGGGACAGACCGTGTGTTCCTGCCAGTATGATGCCCAACTGCTCAACTACCAACGGCTAGCTCTATATCCTGCTTACATTTTGACAGTAAAACTACTAACACAGAGTTGTTGATGTCGCCACAAAAGTGTATTGGGCATAAAATACACCCAGCAAGTGTTCTTGTTTTGTTTTCCCTTACAAAATAGACATAAAATAAATACACTTTCCCAAGTGTATTCCTACGTTAAAAACTACGCTTAAAACACAAACTCCAAGTGTTCTTTTACTAGAAAACATACATAAAAAAGACTCAACAAAGTTATTTCTACATTAAAAAACAGACTTAAAATACACTCACCAAATTGAATTCCGGTATTAGACTTAAATACTTTAACTACATGAGGCGTGTTTTAATACCATAATAAAAATTTCAAATTGCTAAAGAAAATTTTCTAGTTAAATAATGTGAAAATTGTAGTGACTAAATGTCAAAGGTCTTGTTTGCAAGTTTCATCCTGTTGTTCAGTTCTTTTTGTGCTGCTATGCCTTTGTTCAATTCTTTTTGTGTTGTTTTGCAGTTGTTCAGTTATTTTTGTTTTGTTTTGCAGTTGTCTAATTCTTATTGTGTTGCTCTTCAGTTGTTCAGTTCTTGTAGTGCTGTTTTGCAGGTATTCATTTCTTGTTGTGTTGTTTTGCAGGTATTAGATTCTTGTTGTGTTGTTTTGCAGTTGTCCAATTCTTGTTGTGTTGTTTTGCAGTTGTCCAATTCTTGTTGTGTTGTTCTGCAGTTGTCCAATTCTATTGTGCTGCTCTTCAATTATTCAATTCTTGTTGTGTTGTTTTGCAAGTATTAGATTCTTGTTGTGTTGTTTTGCAGGTATTAGATTCTTGTTGTGTTGTTTGCAGGTATTAGATTCTTGTTGTGTTATTTTGCAGGTATTAGATTCTTGTTGTGTTGTTTTGCAAGTATTAGATTCTTGTTGTGTTGTTTTGCAAGTATTAGATTTTTGTTGTGCTGTTTTGCAGTTGTCCAATTCTATTGTGCTGTTCTTCAATTATTCAATTCTTGTTGTGTTGTTATGTCGTTGTTCATTTCTTGTTGTATTGTTTTGCAGTTGTCCAATTCTTATTGTGTTGCTCTTCAGTTGTTCAGTTCTTGTGTTGTTTTGCAATCACTCAGTTCTTGTTATGTTGTTTTGCAGTATCCCAATTCTCATTGTGTTCTTCATCAGTTATTCAATTCTTGTTGTGTTGTTTCACAGTTGTTCAGTTATTGGTTTGTTTTGCAGTTATTTAATGTTCGTTGTTTCGTCTTGCAGTTGTTCAATTATTGTAGTGTTTTTATGAGTTTATTCATTTCCCGTTTAGTTGTTTTGCAGATATCCTGTTTTGTTGTCCTTTTTTCGTGTTATGTAATTTAATTGTTTATGTTCTTATTTCATGGATATGTTGGTTCAGAATGTATATATTTTCACCTTCTTTTTATAATTTTATTTTCATTTACATGAGACTAATTTTCTTTTACTATTGGTCTTGTCTCATTCTTGCTGTGTCACTTCACAGAGTGATATCTATTTATTTAATCGCTTCTCTGCCGTTCTCAAATGGAGCTTATTAAAAGATAAATTCATCATATAACGAAAAAATTCGAAAGCCAATAACATAGAATCTTACATTAGGTAGTCATTGTTTGTACGAAAATAGCGACAAAAATAGATAATCTGCGCAAATCCGCTAGGTTTTACAAGACCAGTAAACTTGAAAATCGCAATCATCTATACGAGATCAAATGTAAACTTTTTAGATTTACAACGAGGTTATCACTGGGAGAACTACTTCTTGGTTTTTTTAATGAATAAACACAGTTAACACGCAAAACAAACCAAGACTTGTATTTTACACGGAAAACAAACAAATACTTGTATTTTACACGGAAAACAAACCAAGACTTGTATTTTACACGGAAAACAAACAAATACTTGTATTTTATACGGAAAAGGACTAATATCTTCTTCCTGTTCATTAGTCAATTTTTATGCAAATATGGTTCTACACGGAAAAGGACCCACCATCTTATTGTTCATTAGTCAGTTTTAATGCAAATATGGTTCTGCACGGAAAAAGACCCACCATCTTATTGTTCATTAGTCAGTTTAATGCAAATATGATTCTACACGGAAAAGGACCCACCATCTTATTGTTCATTAGTCAGTTTTAATGCAAGTATGGTTCTACACGGAAA
>NW_013669504.1:14541-21629 GCF_000517525.1 Limulus polyphemus | reverse complement strand
GTTCATTAGTCAGTTTTAATGCAAATATGGTTCTGCACGGAAAAAGACCCACCATCTTATTGTTCATTAGTCAGTTTAATGCAAATATGATTCTACACGGAAAAGGACCCACCATCTTATTGTTCATTAGTCAGTTTTAATGCAAGTATGGTTCTACACGGAAAATGACCCACCATCTTATTGTTCATTAGTCAGTTTTAATGCAAATATGGTTCTATACGAAAAAGGATCCACCATCTTATTGTTCATTAGTCAGTTTTAATGCAAATATAGTTCTCTACACGAAAATGGCCCACCATCTTATTGTTCATTAGTCAGTTTTAATGCAAATATGGTTCTACACGAAAAAGGACCCACCATCTTATTGTTCATTAGTCAGTTTTAATGCAAACATGTTTCTACACGAAAAAGGACCCACCATCTTATTGTTCGTTAGTCAGTTTTAATGCAAATATGGTTCTACACAGAAAAGGACTAACATCTTCTTCCTGTTAATTGGTCGGTTTTAATGCAGATATGAATTTGATATTCTAGTATGTACAACGCCAACTTCATTCAGAACTCTGTACATGCAACATGAACTTGTACACAGTGCAACTTTGTGAGAACGTTCTGAATACTTTGCAGCGTAGCACATTACCGGTATTGTATATTGAGCATTATATGTCATCACATTATTAATTTATTAACCGACTGCCTTGGTAGTGGCTATAATATTTTTCAAATGAAAATCAAAGTAGTGTTTACTAGGAAGACAGAACCAACGCGGGTTTTAGCAATTCAATTACGTGACAATGTTCATTGCCAAGCACTTACCCACAGCATTAAATCGCGAAGTTAGCACATCGCGTGCTGACAGTGTCAGCGTATTATCTGGCACGAATCTTTAAAGTGAACCCAAACAGTTAAAGACAAATATCAGGCTCTATGTGAAAATTAATGTATGGAAAATATAGTCGTTTATAGTGTTCTAGTTCTCCGCAGGAAGCTCAGTGCTGGACAAAAGATATATGTTAGGACAGAATTCCCGGTGATCCATGGAACAAACAGGCACACAAAGAGACAGACAGCCTGACTACTCATCAACACATTCGTCCAGGTATGAAGTCTACACAATGTCCATGAGCTCTCCTGCACCACCCACATGCTGATCGACCAATTACTTACACCTGCACCACCCACATGCTGATCGACCAATTACTTACAGAATGTTCGAGAACGAAGAAGAACGGCAGGTGGTAAGAAAAAGCCAGCCCTCCACTGGTCACCAGAACAATTTTCGTGTTAATGTCCGGCAGGGTGTCTCAGACTGGTCATTTTAGCTAATCTCTAATGAAAGTGGATTAGTTATAAAAGGCCTTCTTCGTTCACAGCGCAGGTAAGGAATAACTTTAACGACAAAGATCACATTCGCTCGAACTCTTTAATATATTAAAATATCACTAACTGTCTCGAAAATGGCATAATATTATGTATCTTATGTTCTATAATTGTTTCCAAAACTATAATTCAACTGCCATTTGCTATGCACTTCAATTACTGCGACTACAGTAACTCACGATATTCATTCGTAATTAAATTGTCAAAATTATTTTTGGGATAAATGACTCAAGTTAACGCTGGGGGGGGGGGGGGGGGAGTAAACACCAACACGAAAGATTGTAAAGAGAGAAAATTATGTTCAATATTTGCCCACAGCTGTGGGGCTCGAAAACCCCCTCGTCATGCACAGAAGCCTCAATGTACCGTTCAAGCTCCACCATTATTCTCAATTACTTCTATAGCTTTCCCCCCCTCGTGGGTCCGTACATGACACCCACCTTTGGTACCTGAACACGTGTGTTAAGTTTGCTCCCACTGGTTTATGAGCGGGAGTATGAAAAGTTTGAAAAATGGCACACACGACCCGCTGATCCCAAGGAAATCCTAGGAACACAAAATTCAATGTCAAATTCGAGTTCAGCGACCCTACAAACCTATTCCTATACCCCAATCATGCCAGAAGAACCTTTTGAGCGCATTTTATACCTCCTATGATATTCCAAATAAATAGGCGTAGGAGGCTACGGCATATAGATAAGAACAGTTTCCGTGCCGCACTAGAATCCGCTTGCCAAGTTTGGTCCTGGTGGCTCCAAAACTGTGGGAGGTGTTCGCGGACAAAAAAATTCACAAACACATAACATGAATTAATATAGAGATGTCGACTTCGAGCACTTATTCTACGTTAGATTTTGTAATAGTTAAAATTCTTCACACTTTATCACTCCTGGAAGACGTTGTTTAACATAAAAATATAATACCATAGTAGTCCTGGAAAGCATTGTATAACACTAAAATATAATACTTTAATAGTCGTGGAAGACGTTGTTTAACATTAAAACATTATGCTTCAGTTGTCCTAGAAGACGTTGTGTAAGATGGAAATATTATATTTTTGTAGTCCTGGAAGACGTTGTGTAGCATAAAAATATAATACTATAGTAGTCTTGGAAAACATTGTATAACACTAAAATATAATACTTTAATAGTCGTGGAAGACGTTGTTTAACATTAAAATATAATACTTAAAAATATAATACATTATACTTAAAGTATATACTTAAAGTATACTATAAAGTATATACTTTAAGTATATTATATTTAAAAATATAATACATATAATACATTTAAGAGTCCTGAAAAAACTTCATTTGTGATCTGAAGGGGGGGGGGTATGTTACTGGTTGTTTCACCTAAAATTCTATTCCATTTGCTCTGCGTAACATCAATATCAAACATATTTGTATTTTTAAGGATCACTCGCAAAAAAATGCAATGCAGTAAAATTTAAAGGGAGATATTTACCATAAAAGTCTAACACTTTAGTATAGTCTTGAAGGAAAATTCCTAACATAAAAGTCTAACACTTTAGTATAGTCTTGCAGGAAAATGCCTAACATAAAAGTCTAACACTTTAGTATAGTCTTGAAAGAAAATGCCTAACATAAAAGTCCCCTTCAACACTATACTAAAGTGATAGACTTCTTTGTAAAGCATCTTCCTTGAAGTCGATACTAAAGTGATAGACTTTCATGTTAACTTTTTTATTCAAGAATGTACTAAAGTGATAGACTTTTATGTTAAGCATTTTCCTTCAAGACTATACTAAAGTGTTAGACTTTTATGTTAGGCATTTTCTTTCAAGACTATACTAAAGTGTTAGACTTTTATGTTAGGCATTTTCCTTCAAGACTATACTAAAGTGTTAGACTTTTATGTTAGGCATTTTCTTTCAAGACTATACTAAAGTGTTAAACTTTTATGTTAGGCATTTTCCTTCAAGACTATACTAAAGTGTTAGACTTTTATGTTAGGCATTTTCCTTCAAGACTATACTAAAGTGTTAAATATGCTTAACATAAAAGTCTAACACTTAATTGGCACTGAAGAAAGATTTTCAAAATCTTACCTTAATACTTTAGTATATCTTGAAAAAATGTTAACATAAAACATAGCATATCACTATTCCTATAGAGGAAAATGTGCAACATTACTCTAACACAAAATAGGTCTTCTAGGATAATAAGGAACATAAAAAGTTTAACACAGTAATGTACATAGTTATTAAAAAAGATCATTAATCAAGTTCTATAAGACGATGTTGAGTACAAAATTATCTTTGAAATCCGAAAATGTCATCTTATGCACCAATAAGCATGGTACTGCATCCACTTTTAACAGTAGACAACAATCTAACAATACTACATGCTATTTAAACAGTAGACTATAATCTAACAATACAGTAGTTGGTACTTAACCAGTAGAAGACAATTTAACAATATTCCATGCTATTAACAATAATATATGACAATGTAACAAGACAACATTTGGTACTTAAACTATAGACGATAATCTAACAATACTACATAGTACTTAAAATAATAGTAGTTGTTGTTTCCAGTAATTATTGAAAAAGTAACTGACAATCTGACCCAGTAGTTGATTTTGGGGTACTATAACAGTACATGGAGTCAGTGAGTTGAAACGATAGCTGCTAATCTGACCCAGTAGTTGATCTTGAGGTACTATAACAGTACATGGAGTCAGTGAGTTGAAACGATAGCTGCTAATCTGACCCAGTAGTTGATCTTGAGGTACTATAACAGTACATGGAGTCAGTGAGTTAAAACGATAGCTGCTAATCTGACCCAGTAGTTGATCTTGAGGTACTATAACAGTACATGGAGTCAGTGAGTTAAAACGATAGCTGCTAATCTGACCCAGTAGTTGATCTTGAGGTACTACAACAGAAGTTAAATGATATTCTTGTTAAGCTTATCGTTCTGATATGTTACTTTGATCGCACAGCAGCATTGGAACAGTTAATTATAAAAGCAACTGTCTACAAGAAGGAAACAACAGCATAAAGAAAACTTGACAATGGGACACAATAGGAATATATTGACCCGCAATATCAGTGGCCAATTTAAACTCCATAAAACCAGGTGTTCTAAAAACTGTTCGTTCTGGTGGTACTGCAACAATAGCAACTGAACAGACATAGTAATTGACAATGTGATCCAATTAATGTTTCCAAAGCAACAACAGTCGCCGATGAAAGTGACATGATGCATGCTGTGAGTGTAAAAGCATGACGAATATAAGAGAGACCTTCTTTATCAGAGAATTTATTATTATTATTATTATTATTTGGATGTTTCGCCTTGCGACTTCTTCGGAATGTTAAAACATCGCCGATTATATAAATACACTGAAAACAAGTAACAGATAATTCGAAATTTAAACACGACATGAACTTAAATAAGAAACGTCAACAAGAAAATTGTCATTCGTTCGTCACTGGGAAAATAACATGTCGTTTGTTTGCATTTTTAGTCGTAGATAGCAAAACGAATCTTTGAAAATATGTTAACATTCTTAGAAATACGCCAACAATAATGTTTCAAACACCGTAAAACAATTTGAGACAGAGTGCCTTGTGGGATATATATTATTGTACAATTCAGAGTAGTAGTTTTATTTATCACTCTATATGTATTGTTGTATCCTGTAACGTGATACAATACGGCAGATGATATTATTTAAAAAAATACAACACAACAACAACTAGAAATCAGAAAACATTATTCAGCTTTCAAAACGTATTTATAACGGTTTTCAGCGGAAGCATTAAAGCTCTGTGTATGTACGTATTTATAAAGGTTTTCAGCGGAAGTATTAAAGCTCTGTGTATGTCCCATAAATCGCATGAAGTGGGCCGAGTTTTTCAATTCTTTAGTTGGTATGTATAAAACATGCTCTTCGCATGTTTCAGCTATGGCCCTATACGTATCAAAACCAAAGTAAATAGTTTGTACAGTTTCCTGAACGGAGTTTGCTGTCAGGCTCGGCTCACCAGCGTAGCAAAAACATGCTTAAAATGAACAAGTTTGGAATATTCTATTGGGAGTACCAAAAACAGCAGACCAAGCATTACATCATGATGTTAGGGTCTGAAGAAACCGTCAGAGTTTTAACTGAGTACACAAAAACATAATTTCCTTACTCAGAAACTATTACGATATACGTTCAAAACTATGTAATGTTATGTTTTCAATAACCAGTGTTCTTCCCGAAGATATACTGCACATTCTATAGAACACGACCTTTAAACACATCAACTAAAATTACTACGAACCACAAACGTCAGGTATCGACTAAAGCTATCCATGCTATTCTAGGTTATGTTACAATCACCACCTGATAAAGGTAAACATCAATATACAAATATTTTTTTGTACTGAGCACCTCAACCTTTATCATCATGTTTTTTTTGTTTTTAAGGGGGGTTTTTATGTAAACATGTCTAGTAAGGCCTACTTAGAACAAAGCTTACCTGAGTATTAGCTGATGCACTGTTAAAACCAAACTGCGAGCATGACATGATTCACTGCCCCTGGAATATCATGAAGTGGCCAGTCACCTGTGCCACACCACAGAAATTAGCCACTAGTCAGTTCTACACTGGACCGTGGTCAAGTACGACATGCAGATATGGGCGGACAGGTGGTACGGCTCCACGTGCCCAGTGTTGTCCGACTCCCGTGTTCCGTGACAATGTTAGGTACAAACGGTCTAAGTGTGCGCGGTCGTGTCAACAGCTCACAACACAGTGTACTGATATGTCATACCGTATCGAGCCCTAGTTCTCGTCTGTTCAGGCCCGCCCGTCCTCTAAGCTTATGGTGTTCAGAAAACCTCCACTTGTAGCGGGCAAGTGTAGCAACGAAGGTCGCCGGCCGTCTGCTCCTGTTGTGTGCCCGCACTCTCGGGGGATGGTCGTGAGGTGTATTCAGCCTAGGCCAATCATATTAATTCTTCGCCACAAAAACATTGGCTGTTCGGCGTTGAGCGATAGCTGAACATAGAGTGAGCAGGTCTCGTCATAACCATTGCGGACAAGCTCCGCCTTCCGTCTTAAATCATAAGCGGTCGGCTAAGACAAATTAGCATTAATGTGAAACGTCTGACGCGCTCTGTGCCTACACTACTATGCCGATGTAAAGAATCAAAGCCGCTGTTGCAAAGAGAGAGGAGGGGGGGGGGGGTGCAAGCCAGTCTAGGACGAAATACAAAGTAAACCGTGTCAACAGGCCCTGGTACAAAGCCAGTAGACATGTGAACTTTGCCAAGCGACTTGTATTACCACATAGCAATAATAGAAGATCGTCTTAGCCGAGGCGTTGCTTTGATTTTTTTTTTTCAGTTCCAGCACTGAAACATACAGGTTTTACTTGTTTTCAAGCTATGCGTGTTGTACTTCGACGACAGAAGAACACTCACTAGTAACAACATTCCTTTGTAAAGAATACTATACAACAGTTGATTCTTATATATATAGATAGATATAGATGGCGAGATACTTGTTTATATAAATTGTAGTAATTATAGAAATTGATATATGACAGAACACGTATATATATATATATATATATATATATAACAAATAAGACTAATTATTACAAGAAATACAAAGTAAACTAGTAATTAAATTTAATTTTAAATTAGTTGTTGTTACTAATTTAATTAAGTTTTACTTTTTTACC
>NW_013669504.1:3530-14430 GCF_000517525.1 Limulus polyphemus | reverse complement strand
TAGTAATTATAATAATTAGTATATATATACAGAACGAACGTATATATATATATATATATATATATATACAAATAAGCAATTATTCAGAAATCAAGAAACTGATAAATATTTTAAATATGTGTTCATTAATAGTTATTTTTTCCTAGAAAACACACTTCGACACAAAGACCGGTTATTATAACGAACAACTTAATCAGATCTATTGTACCTGGAGGTATATTATATAACCCCCCAGACCGGTTATTATAACGAACAACTTAATCAGATCTATTGTACCTGGAGGTATATTATATAACCCCCCCCCCAGACCGGTTATTATAACGAACAACTTAATCAGATCTATTGTACCTGGAGGTATATTATATAACCCCCCAGACCGGTTATTATAACGAACAACTTAATCAGATCTATTGTACCTGGAGGTATATTATATAACCCCCCCCCCCCAGACCGGTTATTATAACGAACAACTTAATCAGATCTGTTGTACCTGGAGGTATATTATATAACCTCCCCCCCCCCAAAAAAAAAGATTATTTAATCAATTTCCATAATGTTTAATGTGTATGTTTATGAGGGTTTTGTCTTACAGGAATCTTTGATATTTTTTGCTGGTCGTTTCTATTGGTGCCAAGTACTTTCCTAAGTGTTGTAAGTCGAGTAAAGAAACAGCTGACAGAAAGACGTGTTATTTGATATACTCACTATGAATAGCGGATTTCTTTGGTCCTAGAGTGTAGGACACTTCGTTATTCTCGGGAAATCCTCGTTCCACAGGTCCCAGGAGAACGATGGAAACCTCATGCTTAAACTCAACTTGAATAACCCACAGAAGAAGAAGAAACCTTTTATTTTCAATGGCAGGTTGTTGGACAGAATTTACGACCAAAGTTAAAGTACTAGAATACAATTTAGTTGCGTGGTAGCACGTGCTGGTTTTCAGTTTCAATTCTGAAACCTGAGTAAAACTCCTCGCGTGGGAATCTCATTCGCGCCATTGCCAATCCGAATATTATCATTTTTATGTTGGTCAACACTTATCCACTTCGTTTATAGCTTCTTGCAATATTAACTTGTATGTGCCATATGAAAATCGATCGACAACCTGAAACTTCAATTTCAATAAAACACTGATAATAACAAAGGAAGAAATGCCTGTATGAAATCACATATGATTCTAACTGTGAATATAATTTCATTTATGCAAATGGAAGTATTATGGAATTATTAGCAATTGCAGGAACCCGGAAATATTAGAGCAACCCTAAAATGCCTTCTTTTCTTAGAAGTTTCTTTCCTGAAAGTTAGCTCATAAAGAAAAATAGGTATATAATTAAAGTTTGATTGTTTTCTAATTAAACAGAGGTCGTTAAAATGTTCATGGCAAAGATGTGTACAAACAGATGCGAGTTAAATCAGATTATATATATATATGTGTGTGTGTGTGTG
Source organism: Limulus polyphemus (assembly GCF_000517525.1). NCBI lineage: Eukaryota > Metazoa > Arthropoda > Merostomata > Xiphosura > Limulidae > Limulus > Limulus polyphemus. The sequence goes on along the minus strand of NW_013669504.1, from coordinate 12,981 downwards.
TTTATCAGCTACTTGCAGAACGGTCTGCGTTGCTACTACGCTGCTACTACTAAGGCGTCCTCTCTCGGTATATAATGTAAACTTCAGTGCTTACTCCCCTAGATGGCGCCACATCCCGGGGCAAAATGCAGTATTTGGACGTAGAATTAATTATTTATTGACTTATCTTTCTTTATGTCGAAGAATGAATCGGCTCTGAAATTGTAATTATACTATGAACCCTAAATATATATTTCAGGAAGACGAAAAGAAGTCGGTTCAATGAACCGAAAAGTACGATATTTTTGTACCGCTTGTAAAAAACCAGGTTCAAAGATGTACGATGTCGTGACTCACGATTTATATTAACTAGAAAGTGTTACTTTTATTTTGGTTTTAATAAAAATACAAGAACCTGATACTTCTTATGGATCAACAATGACGAAGTAAACGATTTAAAATTGTCTTATATATAACATTAATAAGAAAAAACAGTAGCTTTCTCTTTCAAACCTCATATATATGCATATATACACACACACATATATATATAATCAGATATATATATATATATAGAGAGAGAGAGAGAGAGCAAATAAGACCAAGGGATGACACTCAACATACAACACGAGGAATATTAAATATTGCACTTAACATTAAACTATGTCTTTTTAACCACAAGTATTCATCAAAAAGTCACTTATCGAAAAGTTGGGATCACCACATACTAATATTTAATATCTTGTTTTAGTGCACACTGAACTATTACAGACAAAGTCAATATAAGATAGATGTTTTTAGTTTCGTACTTTCTAATCTTGACATCCTCATTTTCCTATTTAATAGGGAAAAACACATTAATTTTTCTCTTTTCTGATGCTTATATCTTCTTATCAGGGTGAATTCAAGAAAAAAACACTCCACTTTTGTGTTTTCTGCTGTTTACATCTTCTCAGGATGTATTTAGAGAAATATATTCTCCATTATTGTACTTTCTTGTCACGATGTATCCAAAGTGAATAAACTCCAGTTGTGTACTTTCATATATTTACACTTTCTAATCATGATGCATCAAAGGCAAATATCCTCCAGTTTTCTGCTTTCTTATATATACACTTTCTTATCGAGGTATATTCAAGGCAAATATCCATCAGTTTTGCAATACCTTCTTATATATATACTTTTTTATCAGGGTGTATTCAAAGCAAGTATTTTCCAGTTTTCCAATTCTTTCTTATATATACAGTTTCTTATTAGGATGTAACCAAGGCAAATATCCTTCAGTTTGCAATACTTTGTTATATATATATATAATTTCTTATCGAGGTATATTCAAGGCAAATATTCTCCAGTTCTGTATTCTCTTATATTTACACTTTCTTATCGGAATGTATTGAAGGCAAATATCCCCCGGTTTTGCAATACTTTCTTATATTTTCACTTTTTAAACAGGGTGTACCAAGGCACATATGGTCGAGTTTTCCTGTTTGTTATATTAACACTTACTTATAAAGATGTACTTAAGGCAAATATCCTCCGGTTTTGCAATACTTTCTTATATTAACACTTACTTATCAAGATGTACTTAAGGCAAATATCCACCTCTTTTGCAATACTTTCTTTTCAGGGTGTACCAAAAGCAAATATCCTCCAGTTTTCTACTTTCTTATATATACACTTTTTTATCAGGGTGTATTCAAAGCAAATTTCCTCCAGTTTTCCAATACTTTCTTTTCATGGTGTATTGAAGGCAAATATTCTCCAGTTCTGTACTCTCCTATATTTACACTTACTTATCAGTATCTATTGAAAGTAAATATCCTCTAGTTCTACAATACTTTCTTATATTTACATTTTCTTATTAATGTGTGTCAAATACAGATATCTGCAAGTTTGTACTTTCTTATATTTACACTTTATTATAAAGGTGTTTTATTAATAGTTCTTATATATACGCTTTCTTTTGAGAGTGTATTGAAGGCAAATATCATCCACTTTTGAAATACTTTCGACTATTTACACTTTCTTATCAGGGTGTATTCTACGCATATATCCTCCAGTTTTCTACTTTGTTATATATATATATATATATACACACACTTTCTCATCAGGGTGTATTCAAGGCAAATATTCTCCATTTGTCTACTTTCTTATCAGGGTGTATTCAAGGCAAATATCCTTCCGTTTTGAAATACTTTTTTACATTTACACTTTCTTATCAATCTGTACCAAAGGCAAATACCCTACAGTTTTCTACTTTCTTCTATTTACACCTCCTTATCAGGATTTATTCAAGTGAAATATCCTCCAGCTTTGCAATACTTTGTTATTTTAAAATTTCTAATCAGGGTGTAATCAAGTCAAATATCCTTTAGTTTTGTCCTTTCTTATCGGAATGTATTCAAGACAAACATTTTCGAGTTTTGCAATACTGTCTTATATATACACTTTGTTATCAGGAGTATTCAAGGAAAATATTCCTCGCTTTAGCAATATTTTTTATATTAATACTTTCTTATCATGGTGTGTTCAAGGCAAATATTCTCCAGTTTTCTACTTTCTTATATTTACACTTTCTTCTCAGGATGTACTCAAGCAAATATCCTCCAGTTTTGAAAGACTTTATTATATATATCTTTTCTTATCAGGGTGTACTCAAGGCAAGTATCCCCCTCTTTTGCAATACTTTCTTATATTTACACGTTCTTTTCAGGGTGTACCAAAAGCAAATGTCCTCCTGTTTTCTACTTTTTTATACACACTTTCTTATCAGGGTGTATTCAATGCAAATATCCTCCAGTTTTGGAATACTTTATTATATTCACACTTTATTATAAGGGTGCATTGAAGGCAAATATCTTCCAGTTTTGTACATTCTTATTTTTACACTTTCTTACCAGGGTGTATTAAAGGTAAATATCCCACAGTTTTGTACTTTCTTATATTTACACTTATCAGAATATATTCAATGTAAATATCCTTTAGTTTTGCAATACTTTCTTATATATATATATATATATATATACACTTTCTTATCAGGATGTACGCGAAGCAAATATCCTCCAGTTTTGCAATACGTTCTTATATTTACACTTTCTTTTCTGTGTGTATCATAGGCAAATATTCTTCAGTTACAAACATTCTTATATTTACACTTTCTTATCCGGATGTATGAGAGGCAAATATCTTACAGTTTTGCAATATTTTTCTTATATATACACTTTCTTATCAGAGTGTATTCGAGGTATATATTCTCCAGTTTTGCAATACTTTCTTATATTTACACATTATTATCAGGGTGTATTCAAGTCAAATATTCTCAAGTTTTGTACATTCTTATATTTACACTTTCTTATCAGGGTGTATTCAAGGCAAATATCCTCCAGTTTTGTACTTTCCTACGTTTACACGATTTAATCAAGGTGTTTTCAAGAGAATATCTTCATTTTTGTAATTTCTGATGTTACCACTTTTAATGGACTGTACTCAAAAAATATAACACCCACCACGTTGGTGTTTTTGATACCGACTTCATTTCGAGATACATTTAAGAAAACTATAACGTATGTGTTGTTTTGTTGTTGTTGTTTTTCTCTGATATCAAAGAAAACAGTATTTGATCAATGGAATTAAAAGCATAAATACCTCAAAACAGAGTTTAAGCGAAATAAAGTCCTTTAACATTACACTGTGTTAACTCAATATTATTAGTTTGTTTGTTTTTGAATTTCGCCCAAAGCTACACGAGGGCTATCTGCGATAGCCGTACCTAATTTAACAGTGTAAGACTAGAGGGAAGGCAGCTAGTCATCACCACCCACCGCCAACTCTTGGGCTACTCTTTTACCAACGAATAGTGGGATTGACCGTCACATTATAACGCCCTCACGGCTGAAAGGGCGAGTATGTTTGGTGTGATAGGGATTCGAACCCGCGACCCTCAGATTGCGAGTCCAGTGCCTTAACCACCTGGCCATGCCGGGCCCAATATTATTAGACAGCTGTGTTTTTCAGTGGAACATTGCAGTATTTCTTTTTCTTTTAACATTCTTTTAGTTGTTTTCCAACTCTTTTGATTTATTGTTCAGGGCACGTCTTATTATTTATAACAGCATTCGCTTTTGTCTTTTCAAATATGATTATTATCAGAGAAAATATCATGTAATTTCTGATATTTTTATTAACTGGTTAGGTTACTGTAATCAAGAGCGTTCTGATGTTACAATTCTGAGGTGATATTAATATGAAATATGGGGTCGTTTAAAGTATATGTCAAATCAGACATCATCTCTACTAAGTAGTTATATTAGTCCGCTAGTCATTCTTTGACTGTATCACGACCTGGTGGTTAGGGCATTCGAGTCACAATCTGCTCGTCTCGGGTTCGAATCCCATCTCTGAATACGCTCGACCTTTTAGTTGTGGGAGCCTCATAATATGACAGTCAATCCCATTATTAAAGAGCGGGCGGTGGAAGATATGGAATGGCTGCCTTCTCTCCAGTCTATTACTTCTATACCAGGAACGACTATCGCAAGTATCCTTCGAATAGCTTTGTATGAAATTTAACAAACAAGCATATCTATGTCACACCTTCGGAGACAAGTTATCTTACATCTATTATATTTCATCGTAGCCTGAGCACCGCATCCCATCTTTATCTCTGCATCACTTGCCATCGTCTTATGTGCATCTTATTCCAAAAATTTCTTCGCCTCTTTTAAACTGTGGCATTTATTTATCATATTTATAAACTTTACTTAAAACTTCGCTTTTAACATTGATTGTCATTGAACTCGAAATTACACGCGTCTATATTTGTATATATATATATATATAATGAGCAGCGCGTGGCCTAGTTTTGTGCCAAGCTGTTGTCAAAGGTTCCAAGGTTCAAGTCGCGATGCTGCTGACCACATTACTCTATTTCAATTGTGGGTGCGTTATAATTGTGACAGTCAATCCCGTTATTCTGTTAAAGAGCCGCATAAAACCTTTGCATTAGCAGTCCCTGCTGACAGCTTCGTCCCTCTGGTCACTTTAAAAATGAGGGTTGCTTAGCTTACGTGTCTCGTAAGATGCCGTTGTTATGCATAATAAGACTGTGCTTAATTATTTGTTCGGTAGTATACAATGCGTTAGTGATATCTAATTCATATATCTTTATTCACCAATTATATAAGAAACTTATTAACACATAAGTTTTCTCATACGAAAAGAAAAAATTGTTTTCTGTAAAATTCTCAGTTAACTATACCAAAATGCTTTTGTAAAAACATCAGCGAATATAATTGGCTCTCTTAAAAGATAGAGTAGATATTGACGGTTTTGTGAGAGTTCTTGCGACTCCTACAGTGACAGTTATTGGTACCTTAATTTCTTTATGCACGTTGTAAAATGACTCTGAAGGTTTACTTTGACGTATCAACATTGGAAACAGACACGTGGAATGATTTTATCTTAATCGCTATCACTAGCCTGTGTCTGAGAGATATTTTTCCAAGTATACATACCTAGAATTAAGGATCTGTCACCCCAGCTTGAGATGATTTCAACTTACAGTAAGTCAAGTGTTATTATAATCACAACTACAACTGTACAGTATCTGCGTCAATAGATCGATAGCTGCAATAAGCCAGGTACCGGATCCGTGGCTTGATGAATTGGAAAGTAAACGCAAATAGGTGTTTTAAAGTCATGAAGAGAAAAGATCAAGTCTAAATTGAGAAGTAAAAATTAAATTAACATTTTTATTCAACCATCAGCACTGATACACGTCACTCCACATATTCAATTTTTTTTTGTCGTGTGTGTAAAATAATTTTTTTTCTTCTTAAACCAGAAGGTTTTTGGATCAGTTATTAGAGTCTAAAATCTAGTGACAATGTAAGTGTGATTTGGATTCATTTGCGCTGACAAAAGGTTGAGATTTCTTCGCACGTGTTTCTTCTAAAGGATTAAAAACAACATAAATTTAACTACTCTTCATTTGTGACTTTATCCACTAGTAAAACATTGTAGATTATTTGTAATGTTGGGAAAGGTTCAAGTAATTTGATTGTGCCCTAATTCTCTTGTCGTCGATCGCATAACTTTGTCTAATCCAGCTAAGAAAATGTCAGCAAGGACAAACTCAAGCAGTCACATCTGCGTGATTATGTGACTGTGATCTATGATCCTCTAATCGTAAACACCACTACTTTGATGATGTGAAAATAAATAAATAAATAAGCAAATGGATGAGATTATATTAAAAAAAAAGAAATTTGAATACAGTTGCACATATTAATGGTAAGTTGTAGTGATAAGAAGTAATGGTTTTGTTCTGAAAGCGATGTATTATCTTATATATAAAAACTAGCGAAAGTACCCGACATCGCTGGTCATTAGGTTGATTTATTCTAGATGACTATGTCAGTGTGTATATTCTGAACCCATTTTAGTATAAAAGTATAACCTATATACTTTTTTGCTCCTTTACAGGATGTGGCCTGTTTATAAAGGTAACCTTACCTCTGACTTGTCCTCAGATTTTAAACTTAAATAATATAAACAAAGAATAAAAACAATCCTCTTTAATTAACAGAGCTTCTAAATTAGAAAACAACAAATATTTGTTTTCAATTTTGTACTTTGTACACTTCATTTATACTTTCAGCACATAACCTCTTAACAACTGTATTAAATTACACTTTTATTGCTAAGCAACATGATAAAAAAAGCCATTGTTGGAACGCATTGTTACCAATACGCACTGGCTTTTCTATATATTAGAAGTTGTTATATAAGGAACCATTTTTTTCTATGTGGTTTTTCGTTAAAGTGCCTCATTAAAAAGATGCGCGTACGTACATGGATAAGATAAGTAATAATACCCAGGTGCAGATCCTCAGGATCCACTTAGTATTGGTGCAAAATTTCAGGTTTCTAGGTTTTTTCCTCTTGGAGCTATGGGGGTCACATTTCTTTTCTATGTGATTTTTCGCATAAAAAGATACGCACGCACGTACGTAAATAAGTAACAATACCCAGGCGCAAACCCTAAGGGTCTACTTAGTATAGGTGCAAAATTTCAGGTTTCTAGGTTTTTCCTCTTGGGGCTATGGCAGTCACACATATACAGACACGCACGCATGCACGTGCGAACGCACACACGTTCGTGTCTGTCTATGATTTCTATTTGTAATATATTGTTTATTTGAAGTTAAGCACAAAGCTACACAATGGGCTATCTGTGCTCTGCCCACCACGGGTATCGAAACCCGGTTTCTAGCGTTGTAAGTCCGCAGACATTCCGCTGTGCCACTGGGGGCATTTGTAATATAAGGAACCACTTCTTTTCTATGTGGTTTATCGCTAGTTTGTCTCATTGAAAAGAGGTGCACGTACGTAGATAAGTAATAATATCCAGGTGCACACCTTCAGGGTTCTTTTAGTATGTCTGCAAAATTTCAGGTTTCTAGGTTCTTTCCTCTTGGAGTTATAGCGGTAACACACAGATCTACAGTCACGTCCTTTTATTATTATAGACTGGTGAAAGTACCCGGCTTCGCTCGGGTTATTAGGTTGATAGGTTGTGTATTAGGTTGTGTACTCTGAATCCATTTTAGCATAGAAGTATAACCTATGTACTCTTGTTGCTAGGCAACATAACATAAAAGCTATTGCTTGAAAACCAAAACGCACTGACTTTTCTATATATTAGAAGGTATTATATAAGTAACCACTTCTTTCTTATGTGGTTTTTCGCTAGCTTGCTTCATTAAAAAGAATTTATCGACGTTTGACTACCTCGACCGCACTTTTCTACCTCTTTGTTGGTCAAGCTTAATTTCGCAAAATGTATTTATTTCAGTTAGCTATCAAATGTGGGATTAGGGTATACTATGAGGTGAGTGTAGTAGTACTTAAAACACATCCTATAAGAGGTAAAAACTACTGTATAACAACTCTTAATAGTTAAAACGCTCTATAATAGTTTTATTGCTAAGTGACAATGTATATTGTTGATTATTACCCAAAAAAGCAGCGTGAGAGTATAACAACCCATGATGGGTAAAACTACCCCCCTCACCCCATAGTATACCCTAACCTCACATTTCATAGCTAAGTAAAATAAATAAATTATGCAAAATCAAGCTTGGCCAACAAAGAGGCAGAAAATGGGATATTATACTGTCATGAACGCTTTCACGCTCCTTTTTTGGTAATGATCAAATATATATATATCGTTGCTTGGTAACAAAAGTATTATGGGATGTTATAAAGTGTGTTTTTGATGGGTCATATATAATAGTAATAGTTGAAAACCACTATAACATCCCATAATAGTTAAAACCATCTAACATCTCATAATAGTTAGAACTACCCTATAACATCCCGTAATAGTTTTAAAAAAACGCTATAACATCCCTTAATAGTTAAAGCACTCTAACATTCCATGACAGACATTTTTTTCTATGTAGTTCTCGCATACAAAGAAGCGCGCGCGCATGCGCGTACATACGTGTATAAATAATAATACCTAAGTGCATACCCTCAGAGTCCACTTAGTAGGGGTGCAAAATTTCAGGTTTCTAGGCTCTTTGCTCTTGGTGATATGGCGGTCACGTATTCTTTTCTATTTGGTTTTTCGCTGGTGTACTCACAAAAAGATACGTTCGTGCACGCACGTAGATAAGAAATAATACCCAGGCGCACACCCTCAAGGTCCACTTCGGACTTCTAGGTTCTTTGCTTTTGGGCCCGGCAAGGCCAGGTGGTTAGGGCGCTTGAATCCCAATCTGAGGATCGCAGGTTCGAATCCCTGTCCTACCGAACATGCTCGCCTTTTCAGCCGTGGGAGCGTTTTATGTGAAGGTCAATCCTACTATTCATTGGTAAAAGAATAGCCCACGAGTTGGCGGTGGGTGGTTATGACTAGCTGCCTTCCCTCTAATCTTTTACAGCTAAATTAGGAACGGCTAGCGCAGATAACCCTCGTGTAGCTTTGCGCGAAATTAAAAAACAAACAAACTTCTTTGCTCTTGGAGCTATGGCAGTCACATATTTTTTTATATGTGGTTTTTCGCTAGTTTGCCTCACAAAAAGATGCACACGCGCACGTGAATAAGTAATAATACGCAGGTGCTCACCTTCAGGGTCCACTTAGTATGGGTGCAAAATTTTAGGTTTCTAGGTTCTTTCCTCTTGGAATTATGGCGGTCACATACAGACCCACAGACACGCCCTTTTATTATTATAGATTACCAAGATTCTCATACAAAAAAACAAACAAATAATTAAACCTGAACATTTTTGTACCTAATATTGAGGGACCCCAGTCACTTGAAACGGTCATTGTTTTTTATCTTTTTGCTTGTTTTTCTTACTGTAATATTACACTTTATATATATATATATACATCATCAATTCAAGTTAATTTTATTAACATTTTCTATTACAGCTATTTTATACATATATATATATATGT
>NW_013669504.1:0-2708 GCF_000517525.1 Limulus polyphemus | reverse complement strand
GAACTGTTCATTTACAGTAGAGCTATTTCAACAGCACACCTTATGAAACTGTTCATTTACAGTAGAGCCATTTCAACAGCACACCATATGAACTGCTCATTTACAGTAGAGCTATTTCAACAGCACACCATATGAACTGCTCATTTACAGTAGAGCTATTTCAACAGCACACCATATGAACTGCTCATTTACAGTAGAGCTATTTCAACAGCACCACTAACATACATGTACATCTGATTTTTAATGATAACTTTACTTCGTTTGTTTCAGAGATTCGCTCAAAGCTACACAAGGGCTATCTGCGCATTGCCTTCCGTAATTTTTTAACCGATAGACTAAAAGGAACGCAGCTAGTCGACAACACATATCGCCAAATCTTAAACTGTACTCTTATGTGTGTGTATACTCTTGTTCGGGCATCCTAACAACGGGGCTACGCCAGACTGATTTGGACCGAGATGCTTTACGTGTGCATTTCTTAGTAAAAACGAGTTTCTAAGTGAAAATATTGAAAGTTACCACATCTTGATGCGAATTACACACGTGGAACGATGTTGATCTTAATTGATAACATGCTTCCACGGTCGATGCCAGACGAATCTACAAAAAAAAAAAATAAGATGTTCATTTAAGGCTCTTATTAGCATCTGCGGAGAGCTGGGGATCAGCAAATATATATAGAAAACCTTTTAAGCAGATACCCTTACAATTCCCTATGGAGTCCAGAGCCCTTCGCTTTCTAACTACATTTTTGTAGACCATTTATGAACCAAATTGTTCATGGGTTCATGATCTTGTTGGTTACAGGATCCTCATATATACTTTTTTTAATACTAAGATTTCCTAGGTATTTTACATAATACGTTAGTGATTTTACTTAATATTTTGAACAGTTCTTTACACCGAATGTTGGAATAGGCAAAAAACAAGTAACTTCTCATTATGTTACAGTTTGTGAATGGTATAACAAATAAACTTAGTATTCCGAAAATTGTTTAATCTCGAAGTTTAAGTTCAAGGGAGGTCCAGTTTAATCTACACTTTTATCAACACGTGTTATTGGGCTATACTAGTTTCGAAGAATTCCACTCCTCATCATGTTTTATACTTTTCATTATGGTCCAGCTTATCTCTCTTTGGTTAACTTGTGTTCAGGGTTACTGACGAGAAGTGGAATTCTCCGAAACTAGTATAACCCAATAACACGTGTTGATGAAAGTTTGGCTTGAACTGTACTCGCCCCCCCCCCCTTGAGCTTAGACTTCGAGATTAAACATATTTAGGGATACTAAGTTTATTCATTATACCTGCTATTGTGCAGCTATATTATGTGAGGAATTGAATAGTGGCCAATGACACTTTTTCTTGTCTTCACCTATCCAGTGTATAGGTTTTTCTCATAGTGACTATAAAGCACGTTCACACCAACAATATGTTTGTGAATGGTAATGAAAAAAGTAAGTAATTTGAAGGTTAAACTGTAATCATAAGTCAATAAACCAATAATTAACTAAGAACTTATCAAAAATGTTCAATAAACGAGAAACATCAAAGCTGGTGTAAATTTGGTTTCAAAAGCTTAGCGGGACGGAAGATGGTTGCTATACGTTCAGCAAGAACACATCCTATGACTCAATACTATTATTTTTGACATGTGATGGGGTGGGGTCGGGGAGAATCCTCATCAAGAAAAAGTTGACTTTACGAAACAACAGTGCATTGAGTTATTTTAAACCACAGGTGTGTCCCAGCTGTCGTAGTATAACAGTAATTAGAGGTATAAAAAGCCACTGCTTTATCTCACCATGTAAATTCATGATTAATGAAAGGTTATCTTAGGACATGAAAAGTTGCTTCCCTTATGTATAATTATAAAAAAACGCCAATAAAAACCGCAAAACGCAAAATGAGAAACTGAAATTCATCAACAATGTGCGAAGTAGTTACATTGACATACAACAGACAGTACTATTATATTTATATAGAAGTAGTTGCATGGACGTGCAACAGACAGTACTATTATATTTATATAGAAGTAGTTACATGGACATGCATCAGATAGTACTATTATATTTATATAGAAGTAGTTACATGGACATGCATCAGATAGTACTATTATATTTATATAGAAGTAGTTACATGGACATACAACAGATAGTACTATTATATTTATATAGAAGTAGTTACATGGACATACAACAGCTAGTACTATTATATTTATATAGAAGTAGTTACCTGGACATACAACAGACTAGTAACTATTATATTTATATAGAAGTAGTTACATGGACATACAACAGATAGTACTATTATATTTATATAGAAGTAGTTACCTGGACATACAACAGACAGTAATATTATATTTATATAGAAGTAGTTACCTGGACATACAACAGACAGTACTATTATATTTATATAGAAGTAGTTACCTGGACATACAACAGATAGTACTATTATATTTATATAGAAGTAGTTACATGGACATACAACAGATAGTACTATTATATTTATATATAAGTAGTTACCTGGACATACAACAGATAGTACTATTATATTTATATAGAAGTAGTTACCTGGACATACAACAGATAGTACTATTATATTTATATAGAAGTAGTTACCTGGACATACAACAGATAGTACTATTATATTTATATAGAAGTAGTTACCTGGACATACAACAGATAGTGCTATTATATTTATGTAGA
>NW_013669503.1:101360-106552 GCF_000517525.1 Limulus polyphemus | reverse complement strand
TTAATTAGTGTTTACTACTACTATCCTTGTCAAAAGCCACATAAGTATAATAGGGAACATGTGTGAGAGAGAAGTTTAGACTAAACGTAAAATTGGTTGTATTCCTATAGGAAGATATCGAGGTCGGAACGAATCACAGTATTTGCATCTTAGTCTATTTTTTCGTCATACAGACGTGCAGGAGAGGTGTATATATATATATATAAGTTTTGTGTTTAATATGTTTAATTAAAAAATGAATATATGTAATGTATAAAAAAGAGTGGTGTATGTATATAATTAAACGAAAGTCGAAACATATGAATTTATCTGTATCAAATTTATAAGCGAAACCAGAACCATTAATCACTGAACCACATTTTCCAATACAATCCCCACTCGATCAGCTGATGTGGTATTCTTTTTGTCAAAATAAAGCCAGGTCCAAACTACCAGTAACATCAAACTACCTTAACACCCAACTTAAGTCTTTCTAAATCATGCATAATGTAAAAGGTCTAAAAAGTTTAACAAAGTTAACCATCTTAACACTCGTTACACAGAAGGTAAGCTAATGTTGTAGTAAACTTGCACACTAAACTCACGATGTCGGTTATTTAAAGTCATAACGAAGCAAGTTAGAAAGATGATGACATAGTCAAATTTAGTTATTTAAAGGAGTGAGTAAAACTATCTTTAATTTATATGCAGGGTTGCGTTCTAACGTGTTCTTTAAACAACTTGTAGTGTTTCGCCTTATTAAAGTACCACAACTAAGACTGAAGACTGGGATTAATCAGTATGGAAAACACAGAAAACTTTCAAAACTGCTACGTAAACACATTATTTAAATAAACCATCTTAGATCTGATTGTTACACAAAACAAATATTATTTTAACACTGAAGATTTAATATAATAGCAATGTCGTCAAAACTACGATTTTCTTTTCACAAATATACTTTCTTTTGCATACACAACTTTGAAAGTTTTATACCATATTTATATTGTTTAGTTAACTATCCATAACTACAAGAAGAAAGTCTTTCTAGCCAATTACATATAGGCAAAGTAGACTAATGAAGATGCCATCCTAGAAATACGAACAATAATGTGGCGACGCACAGTTAATTATTATGTTTAGTTCCATTATTCGATCTGTCATGTCTGCCATTCAGATTTATACTCCGAAACGTTCTAATGAAGATGCCATCTTAAAAATACGAACAATAATGTGGCGACGCACAGTTAATTATTATGTTTAGTTCTATTATTCGGTCTGTCATGACTGTCATTCAGATTTATACTCCGAAACGTTCTTTCTATATTTTTAAGTAGTTTTATACATGTTCTTTAACATATAACGTTGACAAGTGAATTATGATGTAATGTACATATATATTTCATTCTTATCATACTGAGTAACAGTGTCAAGAGGCATTATTTGGTTTAACTGTAAAAATAAATATTATGATTTGGGTCAAATACTAAGAAGGATTATTCGTGGTATAACAATATCAAAAAGCATTATGATTGGTATAACAGTGTCAAGAAGCATTATGATTGATATAACAATATCAAGAAGCATTATGACTGGTGTAACAGTATCAAGAAGCACTATGCTTCATATAGCAGTGTCGAATACTTGTGCCTGGTGACACAATATCAAGAAACATTATGCCTGATATAACAGTAAGAAGAAGCATCTTGACTGATATAATAGTATGAAGAAGCGATATGCCCAGTGTAATAATATCAAGACATATGACTGGTATAACAATTCTAAGATGCATTATGCCTGATATAACAGTATCAAGAGCATTAAGACTTATAATTTGCATTACATCATCAGACAGTTTACGACATATAACAAGGTTTTAGAAGATTGTAAACAGTTCGATACAGGTTGTTCTACTCTCTCTTTTTAAACAGCTGCAAACGCCAGGATGTTTCAACCCAAATATCATAAACTGTTGTGTATGACACTTCTCTCTAATTGCTATATCAAATACTGATGTCTGTGACCCTTTTCACTAATTGCTATATCAAACACACTGAAATATGTCAAGGATGAAAGTAATTAACCATTTTACGAAACAAATGATGTTGAAATATATAAACTCTTGCTTATAATTCTTCATTATGTTAACATAGCAGTGTGAATTTTTCTAAACTTTACATGTAGTGAAGCTATTAAACTGTGTCTTCTCTACATTCATCGATTCCATTCGAAAAGTCAACCTCTCTAAAGCTTTTTGTGTAAACACTTTCTCTGGACTGTTTAAGTGATTTTAATTGAAATATAAGAATTACCATTCGAAGTCTCCATTATTCAACCCTGTACACTTTAAGGTTCTCTCCAATTAAATTATAATTTAATTGTTTTTGTTGAGTATTCATGTGATTATTCTATACCGGGAAATTGTAATATCGATGTAAATTAAACTATCACGCATAGAAATTTAAGGAAATGCCCTTTTTTATGCACATATTTTATTATGTAGATTTTATGATAAAAATATAATTCAAAAATGTTAATTTTGAATCGGTATCAGACAGCCGGGTATGTGATACTTATTAATTGATATAGTGTATATGCAGTTCTTTCCTCATTTACAACGTGAGATATATCCTTCTTCTGCTTCCTATATACAGTTTAATGAATGTATCAAGTACATGTAGTAAAATTATAGTTCCACAATCATACAAAATACATATAAAGCTTTGGAAGATGTAGGAATATGGATATATATATATCTATAAATTACATATTTAATAATATTTAAGCAGAATACATTCTAATGATCTGCTTATGCTTAATGGAAAACATCAAACTCCATACAGTTCTTTCTCTAAGCGCAATATTTTACAAGAAATGTGATCTTAAAATTAATTGTATTAGCAGATAAATTTCAAAATAAAGTGAAACAGAAACTCTCTAAGCTCTTTAAAAATGAAATACATTTAGTATTCCATTTGTATGTTTCTTTTATTATAACTCAAATCATCTGAAAAGTTGTGTTTGCAACAAATGAACCTCAATTATTTGTGTGCACGTGCTCGGTTTGGTTCCAGAGATTCTGCCATTAAAGGTTTTCCATTACGAGAACACGAAACTTACGTCCAATGATATTGGATAACTGGTAGGATACGTGATTAGAAGACCTTCCTGGTTAAGGAAGAGGAGGCTACGAGACATGCTCAGAGTCTCGTCATTTTTTTTTTCATCTGAAACCAAAAGGCAGTAAATTGCTGTCAGTATGTTATAAACAAACAATATACTTGGGTCTGGAAGTCTTCTTGTTAGGTCATAGTAACTGGAAATGCTTGAAGAGTCACGTCAGTTATTAAAAATTGTGTACAAAAGTTTCCCACATTATTTTGACCTCTGACATATTTTCCACCCATTTTTTTATTTAAAATAAAGCTTATTGAATGCGTGAGCTTGGTTTGAAATTTGTCATAAAAACGTTTCAGGATTTTCAATTTCATCTTTAATTTATTGTAAAATTAAATCTTGGCTAATAAAGACTTCACTATTTTAAGATGGGGGGCCCAGAATCCCATTTAGTCTTAGCTTTATCTTTTTCCGAGAATTCTTAGCATCCCTGGTCAGTGTGTCGCTCTTACAAATCTACAGCTAAATTTCTTTCCAACACAATTGGCATAACTCAAAAGTTCGTCCTAAGAAACATAAAAAATAGAATATTAAATACGAAATTGTAGCTTAACATATTCGATCAATGTTACAAATGCTCGAGTACCACTGAATCTCTCTGTCTTAACTCCTTTAGAAGAGAGTCAGCGTAATAAACAATACACTTGTCTAGCAATAGTGAAGCTAAATACGAATTTGTAGCTTAACTTATTCGATCAATGTTACAAATGCTCGAGTACCACTGAATCTCTCTGTCTTAACTCCTTTAGAAGAGAGTCAGCGTTGTAAACAATACACTTGTCTAGCAATAGTGAAGCTAAATACGAATTTGTAGCTTAACCTATTCGATCAATGTTACAAATTCTCGAGTACCACTGAATCTCTCTGTCTTCACTTCTTTAGAAGAGAGTCAGCGTTGTAAACAATACACTTGTCTAGCAATAGTGAAGCTAAATACGAATTTGTAGCTTAACCTATTCGATCAATGTTACAAATGCTCGAGTACCACTGAATCTCTCTGTCTTCACTTCTTTAGAAAAGAGTCAGCGTTGTAAACAATACACTTGTCTAGCAATAGTGAAGCTAAACCCTAAGGCTAGATTTAAAAGTGCACATCGTATAATTAAGAGCAAACAACATATTTCTTTTTCAATATCAGCACATCCTTCGGAGATATTTTCGTTCTGCAGGGCCATTCCTACTTTAATTATCGTTACATGTTTACCATGATATTTGTTTCCTATCACACATGTCTATCCATAGAAACAGATAAACATTAATATACACTTTATACATGAAATCACTGACGTATAAACAGTCTAACATTCCAAGAGGGGTTGTAATGCACGACACGGATCATGTCTGTTGTTGTAACAAAGCATAAATTGCCAAGGTATAAGTCAAAAAAATCTTCAAGAACATGTAGTTGTTTAATTTATTTAATTAACATTCATATAATAACAATCCAACATGATATGGATCATTTTGTAAATTAATAAACTAATAAATAGCGAACACAGAGTAGGATGGCTTTATAGTGTTACTTTTTGTTTCTTTTATATGTAATAAATACTCTTATGAACCTTGTATGAACCTAACTTTAGTATCGCTGATGAAGTATAATGTCATAATCACAGCACTATGGCAAGTTCAGATGTTAATCGTTCATAATAAGAAACTCTGAAAAAGACCATTTTTCTTCGGAGGGAGGGGAGGGATTCTGTAACCAGTAGCAAGTTTAAAGCATGAAAATTATTGAAGTGAGCTTCATTGACGTCATGAGTATCGACATCAACTGACCATGACAAAATGGAAATACTTATATTAGTTTTCACTCAGAATGTTGCACACGTAACTGCTTTCAGGCGTGCTAAAAGACTGAAATAAGGGAAGTGTTAAAACATATATATACGTAAAATCATAAGTGATATTCAACGTTAAACTGGTACACAGTTAAAAATATTTTATTTAGGCTTATCTATGGCCTTCAAAAATTGACGACTCCACATGTTTCGACGTTACAGCGTCATCCTCAGGAGTTGTAACGTCGAAACATG